>NC_037670.1:129183090-129293113 GCF_003255815.1 Theropithecus gelada | reverse complement strand
AAAAAAAAAAAAAAAAAAAAAGGTTCCTATTTCTTACACTAAGGATATACTATTCCAAAAAAAAAAAAAAATCTGCCTTGAAATTTAACTGGAGTGACAGGATGGTTGCACAGAAATGCTTATGATTTCAGAAAATCAGGCCATATGCCAAGGAGCAGTCCATGCAGTCCATGTGTCAGAGGCTCAGAGGTAAAAGTGCTCACCACCCTGGCCTGGGTTAGGCTTTGGGGCAAGGTAGAACTTGAAGGAAATGTTTTCAAAGAGCAAGCAATGTGCTTTCTGGCTAGTTTTCCTGTTTCAGTTGACTTTGGCCTTGCCTTGCTCCCTGCTTCCTCTTTTCTGCCTCCATACCATTTCTTGTGTAACTGCTTACAGGGAACTCCCATCCCTGTCTCTTAAGAACCAAGCAGACCCCTTTTTCTTTTCCTCTTTTATCAGCCTGACTCTTGTTTCAGAATACATGTCTCTGTATATTTCAAAGTAGTTTACAGTTTTCAGTAAGCATGACCATGTTGGCGTTACTTATTTCAGAATGTGAGCCCCTGTTGACTGGCAAGCATTATCCCATGTCCATGAGGACTCTCAACAATTGCTAAGTTATTTGTTAGGGGAGCTTCAAGGGCCAGCTTCCACTGTCTGAAGGAGCTTCAAGAAGCTGAATGTGGCAATGTCTGCTGTGCCTATCCAAAATCTATTTGATTAGTTCTATCCACACAGAGCAGAAATTTGAGATGATCCCTTCTGGGCCTGGAGAACCAGCCTGAGACTAAACCTCCCTGGAAGAAGGAGGTTTAGTCTTTGTGTGTGAGACAGAGTCTTGTTCTGTCACCCAGGCTGGAGTGTAGTGGTGTGATCTCAGCTCACAGCAACCTCTGCGTTCTGGATTCAAGCGATTCTCCTGCCTCAGTCTCTTGAGTAGCTGGGATTATAGGCACCCGCCACCATGCCCTGCTAATTTTTGTATTTTTAGTAGAGATGGGGTTTTGGCATGTTGGCCAGGTTGGTCTCGAACTCCTGACCTCAGGTGATCTGCCTGCCTCGGCCTCCCAAAGTGTTGGAATTACAGGCAAGAACCACCGTGCCTGGCTGGAAGAAGCATTTTTAAATTTTCATTATTTTATTTATTTATTTATTTTTATTTATTTTTTGAGATGGAGTCTCGCTCTGTCGCCCAGGCTGGAGTGCAGTGGCGTGATCTAGGCTCACTGCAAGCTCCACCTCCTGGGTTCATGCCATTCTCCTGCCTCAGCCTCCCCAGTAGCTGGGACTACAGGCGCCTGCCACCACTCCCAGCTAATTTTTCATATTTTTAGTAGAGACCGGGTTTCACTATGTTGGTCAGGCTGGTCTCAAACTCTTGACCTCGTGATCCGCCTGCCTCAGCCTCCCAAAGTGCTGGGATTACAGGTGTGAGCCACAACGCCCAGCCGCATGTGTCTTTATAGTAGAATGATTTATAATCCTTTGGGTATATACCCAGTAGTGGGATTGCTGGGTCAAATGGTATTTCTGGTTCTAGATCCTTGAGGAATCGCCACATGGTCTTTCACAATGGTTGAACTAATTTACACTCCCACCAACAGTGTAAAAGCGTTCCTATTTCTCCACATCCTTTTCAGCACCTGTTATTTCCTGACTTTTTAATGATCTCCATCCTAATTGGCGTGAGATGGTACCTCATTGTGGTTTTGATCTGCATTTCTCTGATGACCAGTGATGATGAGCTTTTTTTCAAATGTGCTCTGGAATTGTAGCAAACCCATATTTCTCCAAAGCTACACCGGCCATGAGCATACTTAGAAGTGTGAGTTCCCAGTACCCCTTATCTAGTTGAAGGCGTTGTGAGGGTTTCTCACAGGACTCTCTTTACTAAGTCACTACATTAAAGCCTCAGCTCCTACCCGGAAAGCGCCTGTCCCTGTATTACTGTCTCCTTTTGGTGAGGTCAGAGCTGCACTTATAATCTGTTCCAACGGCTAATCCTGGAGAAAGAGAAATACTGCTTATATTAGCAGGGCTCCCAGAGAAACAGAACCAAAAGGATGTGTGTATATATACATATAAAAATATTTATCTTAAGGAATTGGCTGATGTGATTGTGAAGGCTTGGCAAGTTCGAAATCTTACCAGGGAGGCCTCAGGAAAGCACTGCAGCTCAAGTCCAAAGGCAGTCTGCCAGTGAACCCTGAAGAACTGATGTTGCAGACAAAGTCCAAAGGCAGCCTGCTGCAGAAGTCCCTCTTCGGGTGTGGGTTGGGGAGTGGGTGCATGTCAGCCTTTTGTTCTATTCAGGCCTTCAATCAATTGGATGGGGCCAGAATAATGTTTAACCAAGTACCTGGGCATTGTGGCCCAGCCAAGTTAACAAATAAGATTTTATTTAAAATGTTTTTTTTGCCAAAGTCTCACTCTGTCACCCAGGCTGGAGTACAGTGGCGTGATCTCGGCTCACTGCAACCCCCACCTCCTGGGTTCAAGCGATTCTCCTGCCTTAGCCTCCCGAGTAGCTGGGACTACAGGCATGTGCCACCATGCCCGGCTAACTTTTGTATTTTTAGTAGAGACGGGGTTTCATCATGTTGGCTAGGCTGATCTCAAATTCCTGACCTCAAGTGATGCCCCTACCTCGGCCTCCCAAAGTACTGGGATTACAGGCGTGAGCCACCATGCCCGGCCAATATTTTATTTTATTTTATTTTATTTTATTTTTAATTTTATTTTTTGAGATGGAGTCTCACTTTGTTGCCCAGGCTGGAGTACGGTGGCACAATCTTGGCTCACTGCAACCTCCATCTCCCAGGCTCAAGCAATTCTTGTGCCTCAGCCTCCCTCAAGTTGACAGATAAAATTAACCATCACAGGGCCCTTGTTACTAAGTGACATGGGAGAAATGTCTTGTGTTCTGGTGCTCTTCAGCCTTACCCTGCCTCTGCCACAGTCACTTCATTACAGGTTCCCCCTGAGTCTCTCTTCTCCCAACTCTAGGGACCTGATATGGCTTCCCTTGGGGTCATGTATGAAATGGTAGGATGCAAGAGGGGCGCTAGGCTGGAAGTTAGCTAGAGGAATGCTGGCCTCAAAATCTGCTCTTCTTACTAATTTCCAGCCTGTATCTTTGGGCCAAGCCAGAGAACTCTCTTTTCCTTCAGGGTTACTTCCACCACGACTTTCCACCCACAGCTCGCAGAAGACGTTTTCCCAGGCTTCACCAACATCTTCTTCCTGGAGTCTAAGTTCCGCTAACCGCTGTCCTTCCAGCTGGCCAGCCCCAGCAGCCCCTAGCACACGTCCAAAGCCTCCTGAATCCACATGTGTGGTTGAGTTGAGCCATGGTGACATTAGTCATATTTTTTGTTGATTGAAAACAAGGGTAAGCTGTAACCAAGGCCTCACTGTGGTTTTCGACTTAACTGTTGCTCACTAACTATAACAAGAAGGCTATAAAAAGGACCAAAATAGAAACTGTGTATATAGTAAGAGTAGAATGCTGGGAGACCAGAGTCTTTCTCTTCAGTAATACAAAGTGGTTTGTCTCCTTCCGTGGAAAGAAGCCATGTACACATCCTCCTCAATGTCGCCTGAGTAATTCCTGACTTTTTTCTTTTAAATAACAGCTTTATTGAGATATAATTCACGTTCCATACAATTCATCCATTTAAAATGCACGATTCAATGGTTTTTACCATTTGGTTTCACAAAATTGTGCAACCATCAGCACAAACAACTTCAGAACATTTTAATCACCCCCAAAAGAAACCTCATCCCCAAAAGCTGTCGTTCCCATTTCCGCCCAAACTCCCCAGGCCCTAGCCAACCACTAATCTGCTTTCTGTCCTGTGGATTTACCTATTTTGGATATTTTATATAAGTGGAATCATACAATACATGGCTCTGGGTGCACCTGTAATCTCAACACGTTGGGATGCCAAGGTGGGAGGATCATTTGAGGTCAGAAGTTCAAGACCAGCCTGAGCAACATAGCAAGACCTCCCCCAAAATACATAGTTCTGATTGATTTTTATAAAGGTGAAATAAGTTTAGATTTTGTTATGATAGCAAGATAACCAAACCAAGCACTCACTTCCCAAGGACGCTGGTCACATTGCTCATCTTAATGGAATAAGCAAAAAAGCAGCTAAGCAGTAACAAAGAAATACTGGTTGCATGTAAATTTGACTTACAATCAAAGGAGGTCCTAAGAGGAGTGTGGCGGCCAAGGCATTTGGAATCACATGGAGAGCCTGTTGAATAGTTCAGTCTAGCAACCCAGGTGGCAAATTTTCTGGAGTCCAGTTGCATCTTTTAAGGTATGTTTCTTAGGGAATTCTCTTATACCTTGCAATTTTCTTCCAAAGGGAGATATGATAAGTATGAAATAGACATTTTGTTTGTTTCCATATCTTGGTTGATTAAGAGAAGGGTGTAGAATGTGTAAAATCAAACATGCACTTTAGGGGGATCACAACATCAGAGCCTGAACCAAGGACCAAGAGTCTAAATCTTGCTATCCTACAATATGGTGTACTTGGTAAATTATGAGCAAGAAAGTGCCAAAAATTAAACTAAGTGCCTTGAAATGGCAAGACAAGCTAGCTATTTAAAACAAAAAACTAATTGGCCAGCTTTCAAATTGCTTTTATCTGGATGCTGGGTTATGGTTTTGCTTTCTCAAAGTTTGAGAATTATAAAATGTGGCTTTAAAAGAAATGTAGGCCGGGCGCGGTGGCTCAAGCCTGTAATCCCAGCACTTTGGGAGGCCGAGGCGGGTGGATCACGAGGTCAGGAGATCAAGACCATCCTGGCTAACATGGTGAAACCCCGTCTCTACTAAAAATACAAAAAACTAGCCGGGCGTGGTGGTGGGCGCCTGTAGTCCCAGCTACTCGGAGGCTGAGGCAGGAGAATGGCGTGAACCTGGGAGGCGGAGCTTGCAGTGAGCCGAGATTGCGCCACTGCACTCCAGCCTGGGTGACACAGCGCGAGACTCCGTCTCAAAAAAAAAAAAAAAAAAAAAAGAAATGTAACATGGCTAGGCACGGTGGCTCATGCCTATAATCCCTGCACTTTGGGAGGCTGAGGTGGGGAAATCACTTGAGTCCTGGAGTGACAGGGAAACGTGGTGAAAACCCATTTCTACCAAAAATACAAAAATGCCAAAAGAAAGAAAAAATTAGCTGGGCATGGTGGTGTGCACCTGTAATCCCAGCTACTCAGGAGAATGCATTGGGAGAATCACCTGAGCCCAGGAAATCAAGGCTGCAGTGAACCATGATGGCACCACTGCACTCCAGCCAGGGCAACAGAGTAACACCCTGTCTCAAAAAAAAAAAGGTAACATAAGAACTGAAGGATCCTTTGGTGAGTATATGAGGACCTGCATGTCTGACAAAGCTCACTACAGGCCAGCCCATTGGAAAAAGGTACTGCCGATAAGCAAACTTGAGCTTGAGGAGAATGACTGAGTTTATGTAATAGCAATGACTGAAGTGAGAGAGAAAAGGGAGGAAAAGGGTGGAGAATGTCCCTGAGAGTGGCTTGTTCCAAGCCACTGCTTGAAAGTTATATCCTCTCTCAATAAAGTACTCCAATTAGAGTCCCGTGAGAAAATGCCATATTACTTTCTGGGATAGCCGCATGCTTGGTCAAAGAGGAATGAAGAAAACAAATCCTTCGGTTTATCTAGTCAATTAAACTAGTAGGGCTGCTGGGTGCAGTGGTACATGCCTGTAATCCTAGTGCACTGGGAGGCTGAGGCAGGAGGATTACTTGAGCCCAGGAGTTCCAGGATACAGTAAGCTAAGATCGTCCACTGCACTGCCTGGGTGACAGGTGAGAATTTGTCTCTAGAAAAAATAAAAATAAAAATTGGCTGGATGTGGTGGCTTATGCCTGTAATCCCAGCATTTTGGGATGCCAAGGTGGGTGGATCACTTGAGGTCAGGAGTTCAAGACCAGCCTGGCCAACATGGTGAAACCCTATCTCTACTAAAAATACAAAAATTAGCCGGCTTTGGTGGTGTGTACCTGTAATCCCAGCTACTTGGGAGGCTGAGGCACGAGAATCGCTTGAACCCAGGAGGCAGAGGTTGCAATGAGCCGAGATCGCACCATTGCACTCTAGCCTGGATGAGACAGAGTGAGACTCCATCTCAAAAGAAAAAATAAATAAATAAAATAACAATAAATAAGCAGATGAATATAGATTCTAATAGAGGAAAAAATTAGATCATGGTAATCACTGTACATACCACCTTACACTGTTTTATAATCTCTCACTTGTGATAGCCTTATCTCCTCATCTGCATTTCAATTTTTTTTTTTTTTTTTTTGAGACAGAGTCTCATTCTGTTGCCCAGGCTGGAGTACAGTGGAGGGATCTCAGCTCATTGCAACCTCCCCATCCTGGGTTCAAGTGATTCTCCTGCCTCAGCCTCCCAAGTGGCTAGGATTACAGGCACTTGCCACCATGCCTGGCTAATTTTTGTATTTTTTTTGTAGAAACGGGGTTTCACCATATTGGCCAAGCTGGTCTTGAACTCCTGATCTCAAGTGATCCACCTGCCTTGGCCCCCCAAAATGCTGGGATTGCAGGTGTGATAGCCACTGTGCCTGGCCTGCATCTGCATTTTAATCTGGAAGATATGATTGTACATTTTTCTTTCCTGCTATTCCCCATGGCACCTAGAATACAGGGTCAGAGGGCACTCACCCACTGCTGGCTGGTAGGTTGAAGCAAGGAAGCTACACAGAGCAGCGAATAGGAAGGCAGAGAACAGACAAGGGGCAAAAAGAAAATTTCCAACAAATTTCAAAACCAACTTGCAGCTTATCAATACTTGATTGTAGCACCTTGATATCTATTCTTAGGCCCAGAAACTTTTTAGAAATTAATACCATGAAAGTGTTACACATTTTCATGAACTAAAGCAATGTCACAGTTTTATAGGGAGTTTATATTCTAAGAAACCATTTGTGTAATTCTTTGAACATCTAGAAATTTTCTTTTTATTGGGTGGATGCAAAGGTGTTAAATGAGGTTGAATATATTGACCAGAAAAGGAAATATTTCAGTCCTTTGTTGAAGAAGAATTTTCTCATACTGGAAAGAAAAAAAAAAAAGAAGAAACTTCAAAAACTTCATGATGCTTTCTGAAGTACTTCAGCCAAAGAATATAATGCAGGTATCAAGTTGGATTAGCTCAGATGACTACAAAATGGTGAGTACATTCAGATATGGGAGATTATGATAAATAGAGGGATGAGTATCTGCCCAAAAGAGAAGGTGGATGCTGGGGCCCAGAGTGAGGAGGCTTTGAACCACAAAAGCAAAAGAAATACAAGATAAACCCAAAATCAAAATTGGAAAGTGGAAATTAGAGGATCTTGTGAAATATTTGATTATTTGAAGTCCCTCCCCTCCCTGCTGCAATGTCCTGGCCAGCAATTACTCAATGACTCTCATCTTGAGATGCTCAAGAGAATAACAAGGGACTGGGCACAGTGGCATGTGCCTGTAGTCCCAGCTACTTGGGAGTTGGTGGGAGGATGGCTCCAGCCCAGGAGTTAGAGGCTGTAGTGCACTGAATAGCCACTGCACTCCAGTCTGGACAACAGAGCAGGAGTGTTATGTTGAAACTGGAAAAAAAAAAAAAAAAGTGCCTGGGCTCGGTGGCTCACACCTGTAATCCCAGCACTTTGGGAGGCTGCCACAGGCAAAATTCAAGACCAACCAGGGCAACATAGTGAGACCTCGTCTCTACAAAAAATACAAAAATTAGCCAGGTGTGGTAGTCCCAGCTACTAGGGTGGCCGAGGTTGGAGGATCACCTGAGCCCGAAAGGTCAAGGCTGCAGTGAGCCATGATTGTGCCACTGCACTCCAACCTGGGTGATGGGGTGAGATCCTGCCAAAAAAAAAAAAAAAAGAGAGAGAGAGAGAGAATGACCAGGGAACTATTTAAAAAGTCAGCTGTCAGATGCCAGGGCTCAGCTCAAACCTACTGAATCTGGGACACATTTTCTAGTATTGACATTTTTTAAACAGCTCACCAGATGGGGTGGCATGGTGGCTCGTGCTTGTAATCCCACCACTTTGGGAGGCCAAGGTGGGTGGATCACCTGAGGTCAGGAGTTCAAGACCAGCCTGGCCAACATGGTGAAACCCCGTCTCTACTAAAAACACAAAAATTAGCCAGGTGTGATGGCAGGCACCTGTAATCCCAGCTACTTGGGAGGCTGAAGCAGAAGAATCGCTTGAACCCGGGAGGCAGAGGTTGCAGTGAGCCGAGATTATGCCGTTGTACTCCAGTCTGGGTGACAAGAGCGAGACTCTGTCTCAAAAAAAGAAAAAAAAAAAAGCACACCAAGTGATTCTGATGCAGTTGGGGGTCTCTGGATCATTGCCTTCAGTAATGCTAAAGTAGACCATTGTTATGGACTGAATCGTGTCCCCCTAAAATCCATATGTTGAATCCCTAACCCCAATGTGACTGTATTTGGAAATGGAGCCTTTGGGAGATAATTTGGTTTTAATGAGGTCATGGTGGGGGAGTCGTGGTATTGGAATTAGTCCCCTTATAAGAGGAAGAGAGATCAGTGCTCTTAGTGGAGAGAGCTCCACTAAGAGAGAATACAGCAAGAAGGTGGTGTCTGCAAGCCAGAAAGAGACTCCATACCCAGAACCAAATCACTGGGCTCTTTGATCTTGGACTTCCCAGCCTCCAGAACTGTAAGAAATAAATGTCTGTTGTTTAAGCCACCCAGTCTACGGTATTTTGTTATGAAAGTCCAAGTTGATGAATACAACCAGCCATTAGGTAGATACATAAAGTCGGCTGGGGGCGGTGGCTCACGACTGTAATCCCAGCACTTTGGGAGGCCAAGGTGGGCAGATCACCTGAGGTCAGGAGTTCGAGACCAGCCTCAACATGGAGAAACCCCGTCTCTACTAAAAATACAAAATTAGCCAGGTGTGGTGGTGCATGCCTATAATCCCAGCTACTCAGGAGGCTGAGGCAGGAGAATTGTTTGAACCTGGGAGGTGGAGGTTGCAGTGAGCCAAGATCGTGCCATTGCACCACTCCAGCCTGGGCAACAAAAGTGAAACTCCGTCTCAAAAAAAAAAAAAAAAGAGTCATCCCCACTCTATAATGCCCGGGAAAGCAGCAGCCATCACAACACAGAGTTTTTCAAGTAGCTTAAGGTCATATTCTGTACACAAGTTCAAACTATATCATGCTAGCCTCTGGGAGGCTCAGGTGTAGATACTGAGGAGAGTGTCTAAGTCATTGTTGGGTAGGAATGGATTTTGCAAAAATAAACTCTTCATTGAAACTTTGTCCTAGGCAGACTCCCTATTTCTTTTTGTGGCACTTAACATCTTTTTCTCCTTATGATTCATCTGTGTACACGCTTTCTTCACCACTGACCATGGGCTTCAAGAAGGCAGCACCATGACTGATCCATTTCTGTAGCCTGGGAATTTAACATTAAGCACTCTTTTTTTTGAGACGGAGTCTTGCTCTGTCACCCAAGCTGGGGTGCTGTGGTGCGATCTTGGCTCACTGTAACCTCCGACTTTCTGGTTCAAGTCATTCACCTGCCTCAGCCTCCCAAGTAGCTGGGATTACAGGCATGTGCCACCACACCCAGATAATTTTTGTATTTTTAGTAGAGACGGGGTTTCACTGTGTTGGCCAGGATGGTCTCGAACTCCTGATCTCGTCATCTGCCTGCCTTGGCCTCCCAAAGCGCTGGGATTACAGGCGTGAGCCACTGCGTCTGGCCTACACTAAGCACTCTTAAAGAGATAGGGACTCTTAAAAAACAAAACAAAACAAAAAAATGTAACCACAATAACATTCTCAAACCTAAAAAAATAAACCATAAATATGAACAGACATCCAGTCAGTATTCAAATTTTCCCAACTGTCTCATGAAGAGTATTTTTGTTTTTGTTTTCTGAATCAGGATCCAAATAAAGCCCACACGCTGAATTTGCATTTGTATGATATGGCTCTCATCTCTTTAACCTAAAAATTCCCTTTCTTTTTCCATCTTGCAACCTTGTTGTTGTTATAAAAGCCAGATCATTTGTCCTGTAGAGATTTCCACATTTTAGATTTTTTTGATTTTCTTCTGACTTTTCTGTGGTATCAGATTCCCTTAACATGTTCCCAAATAAGGTCCTTTTTTGGGAGGGAGCAAAAGAGTTGCTGCACTGCTTACCATTGTTGCATAACAAATTATCCAAAAACTCAGTAGCTTAAGCAACTTTTAAATTTTGCTCATAATTTTATGGGTCAGGAATTTGGGAAGGGAATCCGGGACACTTCATGGTGTCTGGGACCTTAGTTGGGGCTAAAACTCAAACTGTACACACACTAATGTCAATATTACAACTACAACATAGAAGGCAGTTTCAGATTTCTTTGACGTTTGTGACAGGCTGAACTGTGTCTCCTCCCTGCCCTTGCTGCCCCCTGCCAAATTAATACATTGAAGTATCTCAGAATGGGACTGTATTTGGAGATAGGATCTTCAAAGAGGTAATGAAGGTTAAATGAGTTCTCTATGGTAGGCTCTAATTCAATATGACTACTGTCTTTTTCTTTTTTTTTTTTTTTGAGATGGAGTCTTGCTCTGTTGCCCATTTCAACCTCCACCTCCTGGGTTCAAGCAATTCTCCTGCCTCAGCCTCCTGAGTATCTGGGACTACAGATACGCACCACCATGCCTGGCTAATGTTTGTATTTTTAGTAGAGACAGGGTTTCACCATGTTGGGCAGGATGATCTCAGTCTCTTGAACTTGTGATCCACCCACCTCGCCCTCCCAAAGTGCTGGGATTCCAGGTGTGAGCTGACTAGTGTCTTTATAAGAGATGAGGATACAGACATGCACAGAGGGAAGACCATATGAAGACACAGGGAGAAGGCAGTCATCTACATACTGAGGAGATGGGTATCAGAAGAAACCAATACTGCCCACAGCTTGACCTTGGACACCTAACCTCTGGAACCGTGCAGAAGCCAATTTCTGTTGTTTCAGCCACCAAGTGTGTGGTGCTTCTTATGGCAGCCCCAGCAAACTAATATACTGTTTCTATTCATCTTTAGGCTATATTACAGTAGAGATAGTCAGCTTACTGTATTTTAAAGTTACTTAAAATAATTCCTCTCTATAAAATTAAATCACTAATTCAATACACAGTTACATTTATTTGTTTCAATTGCATTCAGTTTTTAGGAATTTATTTTTTGCCCCTATCTTTATTACAATTTATTTTTATTTTTATTTTTATTTGAGACAGGGTCTCACTCTGTTGCCCAGGCTGGAGTGCAATGGAGCCACCTCTGCAACCTCTGCCTCCTGGTCTCACTTCAGCTTCCCAAGTAGCTGGGAGTACAGGCGCCTGCCACTATACCCAGTTAAATTTTTTATCTTTTGTAGAGACGGAGTTTCACCATCTTGCCCAGGCTGGTCTTGAGCTCCCGGGCTCAAGCAATCCACCCGCCTCGGCCGCCCAAAGTATTGAGATTATAGGCGTGAGCCACTGTGCCCGGTCCATCTTTATTAAATTTTGCTTTATAATTATGTAAAACATATCCAGCCAGGCACAGTGGCTCTTGCCTGTAATCCCAGCACTTTGGGAGGCCGAGGCGGGTGGATCATGAGGTCAGGAAATTGAGACCATCCTGCCTAACATGGTGAAACCCCGTCTCTACTAAAAATACAAAAAATTAGCCAGGCGTGGTGGCACGCGCCTGTAGTCCCAGCTACTCGGGAGGCTGAGGCAGGAGAATTGGTTGAACCGGGGAGGCAGAGGTTGCAGTGAGCTGAAATTGTGCCAATGTACTCCAGCCTGGGTGACAGAGCAAGACTCTCAAAAAACAAACAAACAAACATATCCATGGTTCCAATGTTAAACCTACAAAATGAGGCACATTCAGGGAAGACAAGTCTAGCTTCCATTTTTCTCCCTTCTACTCTCTTCCCCCATCTCCTAGATAACTATTTTTACTGGGGTTTGACTTATAACCACTTTTTAAATATATATTTATTCATTTTTTGAGACAGAGTCTCACTCTGTCACCCACCATGATCTCAGCTCACTGCAACCTCCACCTCCCAGGTTCGAGAGATTCTCGTGCCTCAGCCTCCCAAGTAGCTGGGATTACAAGTGCCCAACACCAAGCCTGGCTAATTTTTGTATTTTTAGTAGAGATGGGGTCTTGCCATGTTGGCCAGGCTGGTCTTGAACCCCTGACATCAGGTGATCCACCCACCTCAGGCTCCCAAAGTGCTGGGATTACAGGCATGAGCTACCATGCCTGGCCTCCAGTTTTTTAAAAAAGGTATATACATATACGTAGTTGTATTTCTCCTTCTTAGATAGCATACTCTATACACCATTCTGCACTTTGGTTTTTTCACTTAATATACACCATAGGTCATATTAATACACGGAACTACTCATTCCTTTTTAAGCTGCACAATATACCTTGTGTAGATGTCCTCTATGTCCTCTATAGGTGGACATTTGCATTTTTTCTAATCTTTTGCTATTACATAAAGTGTGCATGTAGTGTTCTTGCATGTCTGAGACTTTAGGATGAAATCTGATTAATCTGCCAGGGTCTACATCTATCCCTGTCTCAAAGTCGGCTATTTCTATAACTTATCCTGATTGTTAAGGTATTACATTTTTCATTTTTCCTTATCTCACTTTGCAGGAGAAATAGAGTATGAATAACTCGAGCTCCCATATTCAAAATAACAGGCATCGAGGGGCTTTTGAAGAAAAAAAAAAAAAGCAACAATCGACATTTCTATGGGTTACTATTCAGCAACCTGTGGTCCACCTCCAACCTCCACCAAGAAGGCCAGTCAATGATTATACAAATACCTCTAGTTTCGTATTCCATAGATTTGCCCTACCTAGATCTACAAAAGAAGTGAGACTACAGCGCCTTAGGTAGCATCTTACCATTGCTGTGAGTTGAGGCACCTGCTCCATTCACTTACCTATTCAACAAATATTTTATAAATGTGTACTATGTACCACATGTTGTGCCAGGTGCTGAAGACGAAGCAGTGGGTGAGACAAAACCAGTATCCATCCTCCTGGAGCTTAGACAGTGGCTCTTAGCTTCTGTGATTGGCTGAAGCCGCCATTTTTGTTCAACACATGAAAGAGCACTTAGATATTCTTTCCCAAAGACCTCACAGCCTCAAAAATACCAAAATACCACCATCTTCCCAAGGTGAACACTAGACTGTGAGTTTCTCCTCATTTTATGGAAAGTGATGGGAAAAGGCCCAGATGATTTTGCAATACTCCTGGTGCTTCATTCTCAGGGCAAAACTGGGCATAAAACCTAGGTATCTAGATTGTGTCTCCAAAGGAAGCAATTGCTCTAATTCTGATAACCAGCCTTTCCTTTACATGCCTTTTTTTTTTTTTTTCCTGAGACAGGGTCTTGCTCTGTCGCCCAGGCTGGAGTGCAGTGGCATGATCTCGGCTCACTGCAAGCTCCCCCTCCTGGGTTTAAGCGATTCTCATGCCTCACCCTCCAGAGTAGCTGGAATTACAGGTACACACCACCATACCCAGCTAATTTTTGTATTTTTGGTAGAGACAGGGTTTCATCATGTTTGCCAGCCTGGCTTCAAACTCCTGGCCTCAAGCAATCCACTCACCTTGGTCTCCCGAAGTGCTGGGATTACAAGCGTAAGCCTCCGTGCCCAGCCAACATGCCTCTTCCCAATAAATCATGTTTCATGATTGTAAATTTTGCATTTATTTTGTGCTGGACTCCCAAGTTCTTTTACAACAAACAATAGTCACCTTTTATTAAATATTAACTAGGTTCCACTAAGGCATCCAGGCTAAGCCCTTTACACTAAATCATGTAGTCTTCCCAATTATAAGTACCATCATGATAGCCATTGTATAGAGGAGAACACTGAGGCTTAGAGAGGGTCAGTAAAATTCCTGAGGTCACACATCTAATAAGAGCAGACATGATTAGAGAAGTCACATCAATGGAGGTACAGAAGTCTCTGGCATGGTGAATAAGCTATAGCTCAAGTATTAATAGTAATCACTAACTTCTTTTTCTTTTTTCTTTTTTTTTGAGACAGAGTCTCTGTTGCCCAGGTTGGAGTGCAGTGGCACAATCTCGGCTCACTGCAACCTCCACCCCCCAGGTTCAAGTGATTCTCCTGCCTCAGCCTCCAGAGAAACTGGGATTACAGTGCCCACCACCATGCCTAGCTAATTTTTGTATTTTTAGTAGAGATGGGATTTTGCTATGTTGGTCAGGCTGGTCTCAAACTTCTGACCTCAGGTGATCCTCCCACATTGGCCTCCCAAAGTACTGGCATTACAGGCGTGAGCCATTGTGCCCAGCCCGTAATCACTAACTTCTATTGAGCATTTACTATTGTGCCAGGTACTAAGTGCTTTACATGTATTTATTAGAAGGGAAAAAGGTTCTTCCTCATCCCTTATGTTTCCTTCCATGTGGAAGAAACTTCTCTGGCATGAGATTTCTGACCTGTCTCCCTGCTCTTTGACTCACTCCTGCCCAGGAGGACGGTGGTGGTGGCAAAGAGGGTGGTACAGGAAGAGGAGCAACTTCTCAATGGTGAGCCTGGGGAGGAACTGGAGATGCATAGCTCAGCCCATCTCTGTCCTCTTGGCAGCCATCCTCCTCCAGAGCATGCTTTGGGCTCTGCTCTTTCCAGGCTCCACTGTTTACAGGGACAGTTTCCAACTGGGAGGCATGCCTGAGCCTGCGTGGGTACCCTGCCTAATTCTGGTATTCACTCACCCACAAATGTAAACTACGGACTCCTATATAAAATGTATCAGTGATAAAGTTGATATTTTGATCCCATTTGCTTTTTTTTTTTTTTTTTGTGATGGAGTCTTGCTCTGTCACCCAGGCTGGAGTGCAGTGGGGCGATCTCGGTTCACTGCAAGCTCTGCTTCCTGGGTTTAAGCGATTCTACTGCCTCAGCCTTCCAAGTAGCTGGGATTACAGGTGTGCACCACCACATCCAGCTAATTTTTGTATTTTCAGTAGAGACAGGGTTTCTCCATGTTGTCCAGGCTGGTCTTGAATTCCTGACCTCAAGTGATCTGCCTGCCTTGGCCTCCCAAAGTGCTGGGATTACAGGAGTGAGCCACTGCTCCCGGCCAATCCCATTTGTTTTTATTACTCCTTGCCCAGCTCTTAATTACTCAGAACTTGGGAAGGGAAGAGAGGTTTCCTCTATTATGTTCTCTTGGATCTCCAAACTATTAACTCATTTCATCCTAACAAAAATTCCGTTAGAGGACAGGGAGCAATGGCTCATGCCTGTATTCCTAGCACTTTGAGAGGTGTCGTTCGGAGGATCTCTTGAGGCCAGGAATTCGAGACCATTCTGGGGAACATAGTGAGACCCTGTCTCTACTAAAAATACAGAAAATTAGAAAAAAGAATTCCATTAGAAAAGTACTCTTATTATCCTCTCAGCTGAGGAAACTGAGCATTTGGCCTTTTGGTTGAAATACAAATATTTGCTCTCAGTCCAGGATCAGATGAAATTAAAGTATATAAGAGTGTTTGCAAACTGTTAAAGCTATGTATACAGAAGGCAATGAGGGTGGTGGTTCTGGCTTTGACAGCCACTGGCAGTAGGACTCTGAGCAAGTGCTTTCCGGACTTTAGTTCCTTTATCAGGAAAGCGAGGGGTCAGACAGGCTGATCTGTGCAGATCTTTCCTGTTCTAACGCCTGTGACCACGAATCAGTGATGACTAGCCATTGACTGTTTTCTCCTGGCTTCCTCTGCGTCATTGAGGACTTTTGGATGCTGACTTTTCCCGACTGAGCTAGGCCCAGTCCCTGGGGAACACACGCCACCTGAAACTCCCCCTCGTTGAATGGGCTGGGCTCAGTCATCTGAGGTTTGCTGCTTGGTTGCCTTTGGTTGCTGCAGCAACATAACACACGCCCACACTTCCGTTTCTGAGAGTGCCATGAAGGCTGATCTCCTCCTGTCGGTCGGCCACAGGGGCTCCCCCAGGCCCTGCCGCCGGCTCGCAGTATTTCCTGGCTTCTTCACAAGGCCACACGAGGGGAGGGGAAAAGAAACCCACTAGTCATTCCCGGGGAGTTGTGGGAGTTGAATACTTTCACAGAAAAAAAAAAAAGCAGCACATCTCCATCAGGTCAGCATTAAGGGTCTAAAATCTCAAGAGATTCAGACTCAATATTAAGAGACTGATTTGGCCAGGTGCAGTGGCTCATACCTGTAATCCCAACACTTTGGGAGGCTGAGGTGGGCAGATCACCTGAGGTCAGGAGTTTGAGACCAGCCTGGGCAACATGGTGAAACACCGTCTCTGCTAAAATTAGTCGGGTGTGGTGGCAGGCACCTGTGATCCCAGCTACTTGGGAGGCTGAGGCAGAAGAATCGCTAGAACCTGGGAGGTGGAGGTTACAGTGAGCCAAGATTGTGCCACTGTACTCCAGCCTGGGTGACAGAGTGAGACTCTGTCTCAAAAAAAAAGAGAGACCGATTTAGAACAGTGTTTGTGAACAGGATTTCTGCTTGCTGACACTGTTGGAAGAGCCTGTGTTTTTGAAATGATTGACATCATGAAATCTAGTTTGGTCACCAGGATATGGGGTTGACAAAGACCTTGTGGCAGGCCTTTACTATAAGTTTCATCTAATTCTGAAATTCAGTGGTTTCACACCGGAAGCGAGCAAAATAACAAAGAACAGAAAGTGGAAAAAACATTCTGCCCTAGTGGAAACTATCTTTTGCCCACCTGCATTCCTGCAAAATAGCAGTCAAATTAGCCCAGATACCTACCTTCCAGGGGGTCCCCAGATGGTGTATCTCCCAAAGGGATTTTGTTGATGAGTTTGATGCCCCAGTTATTCAGAAGAGAGTTCTAAAGGCATTGTTAGGGGAACCTGAGGTTGTTTCTCTCTGCCTCCATAACAAAATAGCTCACTCTTTTGCACACCTTAATAAAGAAACTACACTGGGATCAGGAAATAAGGGCAGAGCCAGGGCAAATTCTGAACCAATGCAAGAAAACCTTTAAATGCAATTGCCAGGATAGCTCTCCTATTGAGAGGAACAGGATGTGTGCTGGCTTTAGCCAAGAGGAATGGGCAAGATAAGATGAGCACAGGTTTTGAACACGCAAAAGGGTGAGGCGACCAGAGGGAAAAGGCGAGCAGCCAGAATAAGAGGACTCCTCTGTCCTTCTGACCCTTGCCCTCACAGGACCTGCTCCCACCAGCAACCAGCTGACACTTCCTCACTTAGGTGGGGGACTGAGGCTGTGGCCCTTGATGGCATTGTTCCCAGAATGGAAAATGTGGGTGTTGGCAACCATATCAAAGGCCTCTGATTGTTTAGAAACCTTTACGGCTCTGATCACCAGACCGCAAAGCCCAAGGGCCGTTCAAGGCCTGTGGAAACTTTGGAACAATAGACTTGGCCCCCTGCCTATCTGTTTTGGTGGCTTTCTGAAAGAGGTAGACAGAATCTCCAGCTACTCTATGCTCCAGCCCAATCATCAACCTATCAATCTTCTTCAAGCCATTTCTCACAAGCCAGCACTGGTTAGAGATCGGAGCTGAGATGAGTGCACTCTGCTCTTTAGAAACTGAGACTAGATTGAGATGAAGGAGGTACCGGATCAGCGTACAAAGTCCAATGGGTGCCAAAAACTCAGTAACCATGATAAACAAAAAAGGCAATCATTTAAAAAATAAAATTAATACAAAATTATCCATGATGAACAAAATATCAAAAATTTTAAAAGAACTGCACTAAAGTATGTATCTTGTTTACTGAGTTTTTTAGCAGTCCCTTAAATTTTGCACCCATGGGCCCAGCATGGTGGCTCACACCTGTAATCCCAGCACTTTGGGAGGCCGAGGTGGGTGGATCACCTGAGGTCAGGAGTTCAGGACCAGCCTGGCCAACACGGTGAAACCTGTCTCTGCTAAAAATACAAATATCAGCCGGCTATGGTGGCACGCACCTGTAATCCCAGCTACTCGGGAGGCTGAGGCAGGAGAATCGGCTTGAACCTGGGAGGCAGAGGTTGCAGTGAGCTGAGATGGCGCCACTGCACTCCAGCCTGGGCGACAGAGTGAGACTCCATCTCAAAAAAAAAAAAAAAAAAAAAAAATTTTGCACCCACGTTGAATGCCTCCTATGCCTCACTCTAGTCCCTACTCTGCTGTGAAACGGTGTGCTGTTGACAGGCACTCGGAAATATGAAACATGGAATTGCCCATTTTGATTATCAGGAGGTAAGGGTCCTCCAGCATGTGTGGAATGTGTTGCCCAGATAACCCAGGCCATGTTGCTTTTTTGTCTTTCTTTTTTAGAGACAGTGTATCACTCTGTTGCCCAGGCTGTAGTGCAGTGGGACAGTCATAGCTTGCTGCATTACTTCAACTCAAACAATCCTGCTGCCTCAGCCTTCTAAATAGCTGGGACTACAGGTGCAAGCCACCAGGTAATTTTCTTTTTTTTTTTTTTTTTTTTTTTTTTTTTTTTTTTTTAAGGTTTTTTGGCTGTAAGTTTATTCAATGCAAAATAATCCTCTTCAATTTTACTGAGGTGGCTGACCACGTCCACGACCAAATCCGCCTCTAAACTGGAATTCGGTTGCTGACCCAGCCCCAGCCTCGGCTTTCTTGTCAGCACCAGGTGGCACAGCACTCCGTCTGTAGGTATCTCTGTCAGCTTCCCCTCTTGTGAGTCTCGCAGGTCGCTCACCCTCCAGACCTTTAGGCCGAGGCCTGCCAGTCTCTGGACGGCTACGGCGTAGGGTGGCAGGCACAATCTCCGGGGGCAGATGAAGGTAATCACGGAGATACTGGATACCCTCATTGGTAAGGTACCAGTAGAAATGTCTCCAGGCAAACTGTTCCTTCACGTAGCCTCGGGACTTGAGAGACTGCATGGCCTTCATGACATGAAGGTTGGGTACATTCTTGTCTGCCAGCTCCGGGTGCTTAGGCATGTGGACATCCTTCTTGGCCACCATGACTCCCTCCTTAAAAAGGAGTTCGTAAATGGCAATCCGGTTCTTCTTAGGCATCAACATCTCGGCGGCTGCAGGGTCCGGGGCCGGGGCTCGCCACCAGGTAATTTTCTAATTTTTTTTTTTTTTTTTTTTTTAGATGGAATCTCACTCTGTCACTTAGGCTGGAGTGCAGTGGCATGGTCTCGGCTCACTGCAACCTCCACTCCTGGGATCAAGTGATTCTCCTGCCTCAGCCTCCTGAGTAGCTGGGATGACAGGCATGCGCCACCATACCTGGCTACTTTTATATTTTTAGTAGAGATGGGGTTTCTCCATGTTGGTCAGGCTGGTCTCGAACTCTTGACCTCAGGTGATCTGCCCGCCTCGGCCTCCCAAAGTGCTGAGATAACAGGTGTAAGCCACCACTCCTGGCCTCTAATTTTTTATAGAGATGGGGTCTCACTATGTTCTCCAGGCTGGTCTCAAACTCTTGGCCTTAAGTGATCCTCCTATCTTGGCTTCCCAAAGGGTTGGGGTTACAGGCATGAGGCACTGTGCCTGGCCACATGTTTCTTAAGACCTAGGTGTTGAAGTTATAGGCTCCAGATACCTAACAATTATGCCAGGGAATACAACTGGAAAGCTGCCTAGAAGAGCTGCAGTCCAGGCTACCCGAACCTTCCACAGGCGGCTGGCGCAAGCATCTGGGGGAGGCGGTTGTCTGCTTGGTATCATCTGAAAAGGACTGGAAAGGTTCCTTTCTCTAGGGTCTCTTCTAGGCATGCCATCGGTAGAGTTGTCAATCCTTTGGCTCTTGTAATCGTCTTGGTTTTAAAGAAACTTCCATTAAAATAACATAACTATCTCTGTGGTTATTATTGGCAGAGATCTTAGCAGAGTCTTACTTATTCATTCATTCAACAAACATTGAGCACCACATACCAGGAATGCCCAGTCTAATGAGAGTGGCAAGGTGGAGGTCAGGGCAGGATGGCAGAAGGACTCATTCGACTCTGATCTCCTTCCGCCTGGGACTGCAACTGAGGAAGAGCAAGATTCAGAGCAGGTGCCTACCTGGGATCACAAGAAAGAGGTGCAGGAAGAGACAGGGAGAGCCCTCAAAACACTTCTCACTCCTTTCAGATGTGCCTGGGCTATGCAGGGCTAGAGGAAGCAGCCAGCCATGGGCTTTGATTCATGGAGGTCTTGTTGTACAGCTCTGGGGGTGGGGCGCCATTCTCACAGAATACAATGTACCACTCAGGCATTGCACAGGATTGGGAAAGTTCTGTCTTGGGGAAGTGAAGACTATCAGTAAGGTGGCAGGGGAGGGGAGCTTTCCCCTGAGGATATGCAGCTGTGCACCTGGGGGTTCTGTGGGTGGGATCCTGCCCCTAGAGGGTTGGGGAGAGGGGCCCAGATGGACCCCAACTCTTTGCTCTCTGCCGACATGAAGGGAGTTTGTTAGCCTTTGTGGCCCTGGCCCAGATCCAGGCTTTCCGGTGGCAGAGGGGCTGTGACCCTAATGAGGCAGCCTCCTTGGGAGAGATTAGCCATTCTGTTCACTCTCCCTTTGATGCTTTCCAGGGGAGCTGGCCTGAGAGCTAATCATTGATTCAGCAGCTTGAGAAATGAAAGAGAGAGGTGAGGCCAGGAATGTTTCTGGATCCTCTGAAAACACTCTGTCTTTTAAAACAATTAACAAACATGTATGTAGAATTTTTATGTACATTAGCCTATTTCTTTTTCATTACAACACTTGTTAGGAGAGGCTCTATTATTCTCGAGGTAATTAAGTACCAAGAGGTGACAGAACTTCCAGATAATGGAGTCAGGAAACAGAATATTTAGGTTGTGAACACTACATCTGTGCCTCTTTCACTGGGCAGCTCAGGTCTGAGCACAGAACCAAAGGCTCCCATGCTTTTATCGAGACACCTGGAATCATTCTTTCCCCCTCACACTCCCTGCTCCTCATACATACCACCACAAGTACTTCCACCTAAAAAATATATGTCAAACCTCATCTTTTTCTATCTCACTGCTACACCCTATTCCAAGCCACCCTCATTGCTCACCACCTTACAGATTTCTCTGCTGCTACTTTTGCATTCCCTTGGTTTTCTCTTTTTATCAGCTGTGTGACCTTGGGCAAGTTTCTTAACCTCTAAGGACTGAGTGCTGTCTGTAAAATAGAAATAAGAATAACATCACCCTGCAGGTTGCACTAAGAGTTCAGATGCTGTGCCTGGAATAGGGCCACCCAAAAGGGTCTAGGATAAACCACTGTGACTTAAGAATTATTTTGAGCTGAAGGCATTTGAGTTTCTAAAATCCCTTATCTGCCTGAAAACAGAGCCTCCCCAAAGAACTCAACTGTTGTAAATCGCCTCCCCTAATCTTTGCTAGGCAAAGAAGAAGGTTGGCACCATACCCAAGCAGACATTTGTCACAAAAGTATCATATCTTCCATCAATGTTGCTAAGGGCCCATGTATCTTTCCAAAGAGTAATTTGTTTTCCCTAAGTGCTGTCCCTCACCCACTTTCTAAGAAGTCATTTGTTCTCTCAAAAGTGTCCATCTGCCTCTCCCCATCCCATTAGATGGTAATATATAAGCCCCAAAATTCTACTGGCCTCTTTGAGTCACAGTTCTTTGTGAACTCCTTTGCATAAGTAAGTAACTAAATATGTATTTTTTCCTCTTGGTAATCTGTCTTTTGTCAGTTTGCTTGTTTGTTTGTTTGTTTATTTATTTATTTATTTATTTATTTTTGAGACAGGATCTTGCTCTGTCACCCAAGCTGGAGTGCAGTGGCATGATCACTACTCACTGCAGCCTCAACTTCCTGGGCTCAAGCAATCCTCCCACCACCACCATGCCAATTGTTTTTTTTTTTCTTCAGCTAATTGTGTGCGTGTGTGTGTATAGATGGGATCTTACCATGTTGCACAGACTGGTCTTTTTTTTTTTTTTTTTTTTTTTTGAGGCGGAGTCTCGCTCTGTCGCCCAGGCTGGAGTGCAGTGGCCAGATCTCAGCTCACTGCAAGCTCCGCCTCCTGGGTTTACGCCATTCTCCTGCCTCAGCCTCCCGAGTAGCTGGGACTACAAGCGCCCGCCACCTCGCCCGGCTAGTTTTTTGTATTTTTAGTAGAGACGGGGTTTCACCGTGTTAGCCAGGATGGTCTTGATCTCCTGACCTCGTGATCCGCCCGTCTCGGCCTCCCAAAGTGCTGGGATTACAGGCTTGAGCCACCGCGCCCGGCCAGACTGGTCTTGAACTCCTGAGCTCAAGCAATCCTCCTGCCTCAGCCTCACAAAGTGCTGGGATTATAGGCATGAGCTGTCACACCCAGCTTCTCAGTTTACTTTGCAGGCTCCCAATGATTAAAGTTAAGTGGGTTGAGGGAAAGTTTTTGCTCCCTGACATTTCCAAGAGAAGTATAAATGTCAGACATGTAACTTAAAGTTTAAAACGTTCTAGTGGCTACTATATTATAAGAGGTAAAAAGAAAAGTAAAATTAATTTTAATAATATAACCTAACACAATATAAATAGTATCCATCTAACATGTAATCAATATTTCTAAAATATTAATGAGAATTTGCAGCACTATTCACAATAGCAATACATGGAATCAACCTAAATGCCCATCAATGATAGACCGGATAAAGAAAATGTGATACATAGATCCCATGGAATACTATGCAGCCACACAAAAAATAACAAGATCATGTCTCTTGCGGGAACATGGATGGAGCTGGAGGCCATAATCCTTAGGAAACTAATGCAGGAACAGAAAACCAAATACCGAATATTCTCACTTATAAGTGGGAGCTAAATGATGAGAACTCATGGACACAAAGAAGGGAACAACAGACAATGGTGCCTACTTGAGAGTGAAGGGTAGGAGAAGGGAAAGGAGCAGAAAAAAATAACTATTGGGTCCTGGGATTAATACCTGGGTGACAAAATAATCTGTACAACAAATCCCCATGACACGGGTTTACCTATATAACAAACCTGCACACGTACCTCCAAACCTAAAATAAAAGCTAAAAATCATTAATGATATTTTTATATCCTTTTTTCATACTAAGTCTTCAAATTTCAGTGTGTATTTTTACATTTACTACATAACTCAATTTGGACTAGCCACATTCAAGTATCCAATAACCACATGTGGCCAGTGGTTACCGTACTAGGCAGCACAGCCTTAGAGCAAGGCCTGGCTCAGAGTGTTCCCTGTTACCGTGGCAGTTACTGTTACATGGACGCTGGGCCCCTTGGCCCTGCCTTAGTTTTCTGTCTGCTTATGGGGAACCCTGACACTGTTAGCTAATCCAATTCTATCAAACAAATCCCAATAGAATTAGCATGTCTCTTGGGGCTCCAGGGGGCAGGTGGACGTAATTTGAGTAAGGAGGGTTCAGGAAATGCTCCTTTGAGTCAGGAGGAAGAGGATTTTCACATCACTGGTCCCTCCTGCTGAGGAGGTAGCAGGCACCAGGAGTTTCAGTGGAAAGCAGTAACTAGAGAGGCGTTTCCAGGGCAGAGCTTGGCTATGCTGCCACGTTTGATGATGTCCTTCCATGTCTCTTTAAAAGAGTCTGGCTGGAAGCACCTGGGGCCTGGAAGAATGGTCTGCCCTTCAGCAGTTTCCTGCCCCTGTCTCCATGCCACCCTCCCCTGCCCAAATGCAGAAACAAAACACTGTCTTCAAAGGCCTGTGTCAGGCGGACCAACTACTGACCCACGCCCTGTGTGGCTGACCAGCCACTTCCGCTCAGCTGAGCATGAGCTCATTGGAGCCGTAAGTGCCTCTGTTCTTTTGCTCAGGGCATCTCGGAGCCTTACCTCTGCCCTCCCAGGATGTGCGGCCTCAGCCCTGAGATGGTGTTCACTTTGGAGGCCCTCTGGCTTCTCAGGACTCCAGCTGTGTAGTGTGCTGTGGCTGCCTTACCAAAGCACCACAAACTAGGTGGCTTAGAATAACAGAAGTATATTGTCTTTATAGCTCTGGAGGCTGGAAGTCTGAAAGTCACGTCTTTGGCAGGGCTGATTCCTTCTGAGATCTGTGAGGAAGCATCTGTTGGAGACCTCTCCCTAGGTTCTGGTAGCCTCCCGCACTCCTTAGCTTGTAGACAACCTTCCTTTTATGTCTTTACATCATCTTTTCTCCATCCATGTCTGTCTCTGTCCAAATGTTCCCTTTTTATAAAAACATCAGTCAAATTGGATTACAGATGGGATTCAGAGAAAAACTTTGGTTGCTTCTCATTTTAACCTAATTACCTTGGTAAAGATCCCATCTCCAAATAAGGTATGTCAGGGCTCAGAAAACAACACCCCGAAATGAAGGCCTCAGAAGCAATCAATTCCAGGTGGAGGTTGTAGTGAGCCGAGATTGCACCACTGTACTCCAGCCTGGGCGAAAGAATGAGACCCTGTCTCAAAAAAAAAAAGAGAGAAAATGAAAGACATTATCTGACCTACCTTGCTTGATTATAGTCATAAGACCCCCATTCCAGGGAGGGTCCTGCCCCACACCCAGAAGGAAGGAATGCTGGCTTGGAGAGGCCAAGAGGAATCTAGACAGACAGGCCTTGCTGGGTTTCCCCCCTCAGTCTATTAGCATTAGATCCCCTTTATGTCCAATCATATTTCTACACTGCTGACCATACTTCATTAATCTAAGCATAAAAATGGACAATTTCCCCTGCATCTTTGGGTCTTCATTCTGATGACTCCTGTGCATACATGTTAAATAAATGTGTTTTTCTTTTCTCCAGTTAACCTGCCTTTCAATGAGTTGAGTTTTCAGCGAAACTTGAGAGGGCAAAAGGAAACTTTCTCCTTGGCCTCTAGAGGTCATATGCTGAGGTACTAGGGGTTAAGACTTTAACATAGAATTTTGCTGGGGACATAATTCAACCTATGACAACAGTCTAGCCTCCTTCTGCAAGGGAAAGTGTCTGCTCTCTCATGCCTGGGAATCCAGGAGGTGAGTGAATTTCTGAGGCTTCTGGGCCAGTATTTGATAGAAATAATTGCTTAGTGGAGCTCACATAAATTCAGAATTTCCTGGAGCTGCAGGCAGTAGAGCGACCAACAAAAAACTCAAACTTTGTGTTCTAGGAATTGTAATCCAATAGGACTTTTCTTTTCTTTTGAGATTGAGTCTCGCTCTGTCCCCCAGGCTGGAGTGCAGTAGCGCAATCTTGGCTCACTGCAATCTCTGCCTCCTGGGTTCAGGCAATCCTCTGCCTCAGCCTCCCGAGTAGCTGGGATTACAGGCACCTGCCACCACACGTGCTAATTTTTGTATTTTTAGTAGGGGTGGGGTTTCACCATCTTGGCCAGGGTGGTCTTAAACTCCTGACCTCATGATCCACCCGTCTTGGCCTCCCAAAGTTCTGGGATTACAGGCGTCAGCCACCACGCCTGGCTCCAGTAGAACTTTAACCAGATAATAAAATACAGGGCAGTGAAAGGTACAAAGAACAAAGCTATAGACGAGAAAGTGCTTTCTTGTGGTTGCAAGATAAGTAACAGATGTATGGAGATTTGCTTTGAATAGTCCTTCTGATTCCAAAAGTAAAGATGAGAATGGCTGGGCATTCCAGGGCTAGAATTCCAGGGACAGGTGGGCATTCCAGGGAAGACTAAATCACTTGCATGTTTGGGAGGTGGACAGAAGCAGCCAGGGTGAGAAAAGGGTAGGAAAGCAGGACACAGCCAAATGGTGTGATGGCTTTTTCCTGCCAGGCCAAAGAAGTGGCCTTTATTTGATAGGCAAAGAGGATCCCTTTGAGAGTTTTCTAGTAGGAGGGCAACAAGGCAAATCATTTGTTAAGGACATGAATCCCATTGGTCAGAATGGGCTAGGAGGAATTAAGGAGAAGGTGGGTGGGAAAGTGTAAACAGGAGGCTCAATTCAATTGTGAGAGGTAAAGTCAAGACAGTTCAATTGTGAGAGGTAAAGGCCTCAGTTAGGGTAGTTGCTATGGAAATAGAAAGGGAGGAACTGGATTGTGGGAAAGTGTTTGAAAAGAACGAACCCAAGGCCAGGTGCGGTGGCTCACGCCTGTAATCCCAGCACTTTGGGAGGCCGAGGTGGGCGGATCACTTGAGGTCAGGAGTTCAAGACCAGACTGGCCAACATGGTGAAACCTCATCTCTACTAAAAATACAAAAATTAGCTGGGCGTGGTGGCGTGTGCCTGTAGTCCCAGCTACTCGGGAGGCTGAGCCATAAGAATCACTTGAACTGGGGAGGAGGAGGTTGCAGTGAGTCGAGATTGTGCCACCACACTCCAGCCTGGGCAAAAGAGCAAGACTATCTGTCCAAAAAAAAAAAAAAAAAAGAAAGAAAGAAAAAGAAAAATCGCACAGAACTTGACAATGAAATAGATGTTTAGGAATGAGGGAAAAAGAAAGATGGTTTCAGGTTTCCCAGTCTGGGCAGTTTGGAGAGGGTGGGTACCATTAAGAGAATGAGGCAGGCAAGTCAGGGGCGTTGCTGCTGGAACACTCCCTGTGGAGGAGAGAGGCTGTCAGTCAGTCCCTTCAATTGCCGAAAGCAGGAGTGACCTCTCCCCTTGCCCCTTGTTTCTTTTTCCCTTGGAAGCTGTATAACTTAAATTAAATGCATTTAATCATTTAAAGGCACAGTGTAGTCTCAACGGTGTTCTTGGTGTCACAATGAAGAAATGAAAAAAGGGAAGGGCCTTAAAGTTATATCCCTTTCATGAAACTGAGGAGGAGGAGGTCATGGGAAGTGTGTAGTAATATACATCTGCAACTTCATTTCAGTCTAGTGCTGGGTCAACACCCCCAGGACACCTTTGACACTGGACCCAGTGTCAAATGGGGCAAAATACATACTTGTATTCAGTTCATAGGTCCTGGTATTTCTCCCTTTGAAATGCGGAAGATACAACTTTTGCCTCCTTATGAAAGCTTTTCCTATCCTATGTGGAGAGACTCTGGAGCACACCTGTGTGAATGTGTGTGTCTATGTATGTATATGCATGTATTTGTATGCGTATGTATGTGTTTATGTGTGTATGTGTATGCGTGTATGTGTATATTTGTATGTATGCATGTGTATGTGTATGTATGCATGTGTATGTGTGTGTATGCATGTCTGTGTAGATGTGTATGCATGTGTGTATGTGTATGCATGTGTATGTATGAATGTGAATGTATGTGTGTATGCATGTGTATGTGTATGTATGTGTATGTGTGCATGTATATGTATGTGTGTATGTGTATGTATATGTGTGAATGTGTGTATGTGTATGTGTGTGTGCATGTGTGTATGTGTGCGTATGTGTATATGCATGCATGTGTGTGTGTATGTGTATGTATGTGTGTGTATAGGCATGTATATATGTGTGCATGTATGCAAGTGTGCATGTGTGTGTGTGTGTGTTCATCTATTTGGATCTCTTCTCATCTCTTCCTTCCCAACCCTGCCTCAGCCCACTCTCACTGCAGGAGTGTTTTAACTTCCTGCAAGCCAGTTTGAGGGCCCCTTGTCTAATCCACCAGGACACTAATGGGTGTGTGTTTTGTGTGTGTGTCTGTGTGTGGTGCCAACACTGTTAACTGGGAAGTCACATTCCACTAATAAAGTACATGATGCTGGAAACAAGATCTAGCTGAAGCCACTTGTTCTGCCTCAATTGTGGTCTGTTGTCTCTGAGGGCTAAGAGGGGGAAGCCCAAGTACGAGATGATGTTGTGGTCCCTATAACACGTTTACGGACAGGGCTGACACAGGAACACATCCGGAAACTTTCTGAGGTTGAGTCTAAGGGAACATAATAGATGGAAATGCAGAGTAGTCAGGTTGGAGTGAGCTGGTGGGTGAGTGAGATGGTGGGTGAGTGGGTGGGGATAATGGGGAGAGGACTATTGAACAGGCTGGGATAGCATCTCCTTTAGTCTCAGTCTGTCCCTTCATAAAATAATTTAAAATCCCTCACAAACAATCTAAACACATAACAGTAGGGGACTGACTGACTCCCACCTTTTAAATACACGATGTAATATACTGCAGCCATTAAGAAGGGTGCGGCGGAAGTGGATATATGACATGGAACAATGTTCATGATCTATTGTTGTTGTTTTGTTTTTAGAGACAGGGTCTCACTCTGTCACCCAGGCTGGAGTGCAGTGACACAATCGTGGCACTCCTGGGCTCAAGTGATCCTCCCATCTCAGCCTCTCGAGTAGCTGGGACGACAGGCCTAAGTCATTGTGGTTGGTTTCAAGATCTTTTGTTGTGCAGATGTACAGTATCATCTCGTTTTCTTCGTGTGTGAAAAGCATATGATTTCTAAATGTTGAAAGTGGCTCCTAGTTATAGGTGACTTTTCTGTCATCTTTTTATTTTCTATTTTTTTCTTCAGTGAAAATATATTACTTGTAAATTTTTTCAAAGGATAAAATTCTTTAATAATAACATATGCCCTTGGAACTATTTCTTTGATGTTTAATTGGAGAGAGGAATTAGACGAAGAATACTCTTGACTGCCAAAGTCAGAGCCTGGGTCCCACCCCCGCCCCACCCCTGCGCTCCCTCCACTGCTTTCCATCTCAAAGCTCCTGTCAGCGGGATTGCCCTTCTGATCCCTGCTGGGAAGGATGTGGGAGATATGATAAGCATCGCTGCCTTCATTAGGAGAGGGGCCTAGGGGGCCTTAGGCAGGCTGAGTGACTGGCTCTGAAATCCCTGGTTAATCAGTCCTGTAGGAGGTAGGAACTGGCCTTCCTTTCTCTCTCCTTCTGTTTTCCAGCTGCCGGCTGCTCCTCTAATGAATAGGTTTTCTTCTGGTTTCAGTCCCATGACTTTGCTTTCCAAGTGCTATTGTACCCAGGCCAGCTGGTTAGCAGGACTGGTTTTTAGGGTTATAGAGTCTTCAGGTCACACAGGGGTTAAGTGCCATGGGAAAGGCCCAAGCAAAGTTAGAAGGTCACCAGGAAATCAGGGGGCAGGGCAAGTGTGAAAAAGGAGGTGGGCCTCCCTGCACGCACAGTCTGGGCGAGTGTCCACTAAGTTGGCAGAGCATTGTTAGGGACTTGCCTGTAGGGTTCCTACAACAAAACTCTCAGGGCCTGGGTGGGAGCCACGAGAGTGTCCGGGTGTTCCAGCAGACAGCGATGCAGACTTTTGCCATGGTTTTCAAAGGTTAAAGTGGGTCATGCCCCACTTCTCAGTACTACTGTGCCCTCCGAGGGGTACAGCGATGCCAGTAAGGGGTCCTCTTGAGTTCCCATAATTCCTGCAATGAGGAGCTCAGAACCATTGTGCAGCTTTAGAAAACTGTTTGCCTTGGGAGGCCGAGGTGGGCAGATCACAGGGTCAGGAGTTCAAGATCAGCCTGACCAACATAGTGAAACCCCATCTCTACTAAAACTACAAAAATTAGCTGGGCGTGGTGGTGTGTGCCTGTAATTCCAGCTACTCAGGAGGCTGAGGCATGAAAATTGCTTGAACCTGGGAAGCGGAGGTTGCAGTGTGAGCCAAGATCGTGCCACTGCACTCCAGCCTGGGTGCAGGGCGAGACTCTGTCTCAAAAAAAAAAAAAAAAAAAAAGAAAAGAAAAGAAAACTGTTTGCCTTCAGGACTCTTTGTCGTTTGTTTTTACTGGGACCTGGGACCTGTCTCAGTATTGGGAGAGTTTTTTTTTTGAGACAAAGCCTCACTCTGTTGCCCAGGTTGGAGTATAGTGGTGCAATCTCTGCTCACTGCAACCTCTGTCTCCTAGGTTCAAGAGATCCTCCTGCCTCAGCCTCTCCAGTAGCTGGGATTACAGGCATGTCCCACCAAACCTGGCTAATTTTTGTATTTTTAGTAGAGACAGGGTTTCACCATGTTGGCCAGGCTTGTCTTGAACTCCTGGCCTCAAGTGATCCACCCACCTTGGCCTCCCAATGTGCTGGGATTACAAGCGTGAGCTACTGCACCCGGCCGGTGTGGGGAGCTCTTACCTGGAGAAAAGGAGAGGCCTGAGAACACCCAGCCTTCCCGGCACTCTGGGGCTGTAGCCTCTCAACTCTTCTTGGCTGCTCTTCTGAGGCTAAAGGAATTCTCACATACCAATTTCAGGGGGAAAATAGGGAGCTGGAAAATAGGGAGCAGTGGTTAAGAACTCTACCTCTTTCTAGCTACTCTGAGCCACAGTTTCTTTATAGGTAAAAGGAAATACTCATAGTGTATTTTTCCAGGTTGCTGTGAGATAATGTAGCATAAGGAATTGAGAGGGCAGTGCTGGGAACATACCAAACAGGGATGAACTCGAAAAACATGTAACAACCAGTAAGGGCAGAGAAGCTCCTTCTTTGCAGATTGGAGGTCAAGATTATGCTGGAGCACGTTCTGGAGAACACTTCAGTGCCAGCATTAACCCATTAGCAGCTGGGCTGTGGGGAGTTTCCAGAGAGGTATTGGGTGAGGAAGAGGGGTGATGCTATTTATAATCAACTATGAAGTTATTTAAATATTTTAATAATCAGCTATCGCTGCATACTATGTAAATAGTAACTATAGTTCTAAGTAGTAGTAAATATTAATTAATTAGTATAAAGATTAGCTATAGGGCTTTTATAGCTAGATTCCCTCTTCCCCAACACACACACATATACCTCCATTCTTACTTTGTTTATTTTATTTATTTTTGAGACAGAGTCTCACTCTGTTGCCCAGGCTGGAGTGCAATGGTGCGATCTCTGTTTACTTCAACCTCTGCCACCCAGGTTCAAGCGATTCTTCTGCCTCAGCCTCCCCAGTAGTTTGGATTACAGGTACACATTACCACACCCAGCTAATTTTTTGTATTTTTAGTAGAGATGGGGTTTCACCATGTTGGCCAGGCTGGTCTTGAACTCCTGACCTCCCGTGATCCACCTGTCTTGGCCTTCCAAAGTGCTGGAATTACAGGTGTGAGCCACTGCGTCGGGCCTTCATTCTTAACTTTAAAGACAGAAAAACTAGCAAGCACTTAGGAAAGGTACAGGACCAACATGGGTCAGACTTGGATTCCAGCTGTTCAGATGTGCAGTATTCTGGAGCCCAGAAACATGTGTGCACCACCAGCCAGGGGGCAACTGCTTTCAGACAAGCAAAGCTCTGTTCTCAAGGCCCAGAGTTGGGTGGGCCTTCTTGTCATGCTCCACCCAATGTGGATTCTGCAAGTTACCAGACTGGAGTTTCAGGGAGGCATCACTGGTTGGGGGTATGGAAAAACACCCCTGCACTTGCATGGCAAATCAAAAGGAATTCTGTATAAGTTTACTGGGTGCTCTGATCTGAATGTTGGTGTCTCCCTAAAATTTCAATATGTTCCAATATGTTGGAAGCTAATACCCGATGTGATAGTATTACAGGTGGGCCTTCTGGGAAGTGATTAAGTCATGAGGGATCTGCCCACAGGAATGCGATTAATCCATTTATAAAAGAAGTTGGGGGGAGTGCCCTTCCACACCTTCCACCACGTAATGAAGTGACACAAGGCACCACTGGTGAAGCAGACAGCAGCCCTCACCAGACATCAACTTTGCTGGAGCCCTGATCTTGGACTTGCCAGTTCCAGAATTGTGAAAAATAACTTTCTGCTGTTTATAAATTGCCCAATCTAAGGTATTTTGTTATAGCAGCCCGAACTGAATAAGACACTTGGGCTGCCTTAACAAAGAACCACCAACTGTGTGGCTTAAACAACAGAAATTTATTTTCTCACTATTGCAGAAGCTAGAAGTTTAAGATCAAGGTGTCAGCAGGGTTGGTTTCTTCTGAAATCCATGAGGAAGGATCCGTTCCAGGCCTCCCTCCTTGGCTGTTTTCTCCCTGTGTCTTCACATCACCTTCCCCCATATGTGTGTTTGTGTCCACATTTTTTCTTCTCCTTCTCCTTCTCTTTTTTCCAGACAGTCTCGCTCTGTCGCCCAGCCTGGAAAGCAGTGGCACAATCTCAGCTCACTGCAACCTCTGCCTCTCGGGTTCAAGCGATTCTCCTGACTCAGTCTCCCAAGTAGCTAGGATTACAGGCATCTGCCACCATGCCCAGCTAATTTTTGTATTTTTAGTAGAGATGGGGTTTCACCATGTTGGCCAGGCTGGTCTCGAACTCCCAACCTCAGGTGATCCACCCACCTCAGCCTCCCAAAGCACTGGGATTACAGGCATGAGCCACTGAGCCCTGCCCAGCCCCAGTAACCTCATTTTAACTTAATTACCACATTGCAGATCCCCATCCCCAAATATGGTTACATTCTCAGATAGTGAGGGTTAGGACTTCAATATATGAATTTATGGGGAGACACAGTTTGGCCCATAACAAGTTCATTCTGTCCACCCTGGTGTGGCCAGCGTAGCTTGCAGGCTTCCTTTCTGGCACATGCGGGTATATGTTCCTCTGAGCTTTCCCTCAATGTCCTCTTTTTCTAACTTATTGTTATGAAAATATTTAAACATTTAGTAGAATACATACCTATCCATGTATCCACCCTCACCTAAATTCAATACTGGCTAATATTTGTCAAGTATCATTTATTTATACCTGCACATGTAGGAGACCAGAATATGCTTCCTGTAAATATGAAGGATTGTTGAGCTGAAGACAATTAAGAAGGAGATGGAGAAAGCTCTCTGTCCTCCCTCTATTTGCCTAAAAGTAGGACATAGATTTCCAGAGACAAAAGATATCCTGGCCTCCTCTTCTACCAGGGAGAACAAAGGTTAACTACTAATGACAGCATTGGACCATTTGGGCCTGGAGGTGATACTGGAGGAAATCTACACCAAGCAGCTCTCCTAACCAACCTTTATCTGCCAATTATTTGCCTTCCCACAAGTTGCCACCCCTAGAGACCCAAAGACTATTTATTATGCTTTTGGCTTCCACCAACGCATGGGACAGAGCTGTTTCGGGATGGGACCTGGGTTAGGTTAATTCTAGCTTCTTCTGGGCTGCTGGCTGGAAGTGGCTTCTTAGCACCCCAGCGGCCAGTGGCACCTGGCAGTCTGTGGTGCAGCAGCAACACCAGCTGGTCGCAAAGGCTTTCTCCAGCGTGGCCCGCCTACAGCCTGCTCCTGCTCTACCTTGGCAGTAGGAAAGTGTTGGCATCCCCAGACGACAGGCTCAACAAGAACTCAAGTGCTCATTCAATAAAATATACACAGTTGAAGAGAAAGTCTGTAATTTGAGTATGTGTGTGGGCAGAACAGTTTCCTACCCCAGCATCCTTGATTATTTGTGCTAATGGGGCAGGGGCTGGGGAGGGGGAGTCTGGGACCCCAGTGTGACCCCCAGACTATTTACACATGGAGGGGCTCTATCTGGCTTCGGGGAACTGTGAGGTTGAGAGGTGATAACTTAGGGTTCCTCCCTGGGCATCAGGGAATCCCTGAAATTCTGTGCACATGTTTTTAAGTGTGTCGATATATCTCTTCCTAGGGAGAGAGGCCCTAATTACTGTCAGATTTTTGAAGGAGACCCTGACCCCTAAAGGTGAAAAATCATTACTCTGTGACTAATCCAGATAAAGTTCTGTTGCTTTAATATTAACTTTAGCTCATTTAAAATACATTTACCTTTCCTAAGAGATTTCTGTTCAATTGGCTTGGGATTTGGCTAGGTGGTGGGAAAATGTTAAGTAGAGTGAAAAATGTATCACTGATTAACCAGTGGGAATTTATTACAGCAGTTAAGAGCCCTGGGTCTGGAGCAAAACTGCTGAGGTTTGAGGCCCCGTTTTGCTGCTCACTACCTACATGATGTTGGGCAAGTTATTTAAGCTCTCAGAGCTTCAGTTTCTTCCTCTGCAGAATGGGGATGAAAGTAGAATACTAGCCGGGCGCGATGGCTCACGCCTGTAATCCCAGCACTCTGGGAGGTGGAGGCGGGTGGATCACGAGGTCAGGAGATCCAGACCATCCTGGCTAACACGGTGAAACCCCGTCTCTACTAAAAATACAAAAAAAAAAAAAAAAAAAAAATTAGCCGGGCGTGATGGCGGGCGCCTGTAGTCCCAGCTACTCAGGAGACTGAGACAGGAGAATGGCGTGAACCCGGGAGGTGGAGCTTGCAGTGAGCCTAGATTGCACCACTGCACTCCAGCCTGGGGGACAGAGTGAGACTCCGTCTCGAAAAAAAAAAAAAAAAAGAAAGAATACTATAAGAATACTACAATACTATCTCATGGCATTTTTTGAGGATGAAATGAGCTAACAAACAGTCTTCAGCCCTACATTAGGTGAGTCGTTCTTGTTCTATTATTTCTTTCTCTATCTATCTATCTATCTATCTATCTATCTATCTATCTATCTATCTATCTATCTATCTATCTATCTATCTATCTATCTTGAGACAGAGTCTTGCTCTGTTGCCCAGGCTGGAATACAGTGGTGCAATCTCGGCTCACTACAACCTCTGCCTCCCGGGTTCAAGTAATTCTCCTGCCTCAGCCTCCCTAGTAGCTGGGATTACAGGCGTGGGTTACCACGCCCAGCTAATTTTTGTATTTTTTGTAGAGACAGGCACGCTTGATTATTTGTCCCAGCTGGTCTCGAACTCCTGCCCTCTCGAACTCCTGATCTGGCCACCTCTGCCTCCCAAAGTGCTGAGATTGCAGGCGTGAGCCACCACATCTGGCCTATTTCTTATTTAACAAGGTGGAATTATTTCTGGTGGCAGTGCCTTTGTGGCAGGAAGATATTAAGGCGGTGTCCCCTACATCAGAGTAGGCTGGGTTCTCCCATCTCTCTGAGATTCCTTTCTCCTCCCAGGCCATCTAAAGCCAGCTTGGTCTTAAGGCTGATTCAAGAACTACTTTTTCAATATCTCCCAGCACATTCCACATTCCAACCCAGTTTATCCCTCTCTTCTCAATAGCCTATAACCCCCACGTAAACAAATACCCACATGTATTATGTATATTAGAAATGGGCTGGGCGCGGTGGCTCATTCCTGTAATCCCAGCACTTTGGGAGGCTGAGGCGAGTGGATCATGAGGTCAGGAGTTCCAGATCAGCCCAGCCAACATGGTGAAACCCTGCCTCTACTAAAAATACATAAATTAGCTGGGCGTGGTGGCGGCGCCTGTAATCCCAGCTACTCGGGAGGCTGCGGCAGAAGAACTGCTTGAACCTGGGAGGCAGAGGTTGAAGTGAGCCGAGATCGGGCCATTGCACTCCAGCTTTAGATCACAGGGCAAGACTCCATCTCGGAAAAAAAAAAAAAAAGAAATGGAGTGCTCTTCCTATATCAGGTACTCTGTGTGTGTGCATACTTCTATATATAAAACCTCATTTGGTCCTTACAGCAACTCTGTGAGGCATACCTCATACTTTATTAGCCCAATTTTACAGATGGGGAAATTGAGGCACAGATAGGTAAGTGATTATACCTCAATCCATAAAGCTAGTAAATAGTAAATCTAAGATTAAGATCCGCATATTTGAAGCCAATTCACCTTGCTGTTATTTAGTCATTTACTTCCTTGCAACTTCACTTACAGTGTAAGATATTCCCCTTCCTTCCTCCCTCCCTCCCTCCCTCCCTCCCTTCCTTCCTTTTTTAATTGAAACAGGGTCTCACTTGTTGCCCAGGCTGCAGTGCAGTGGCAAGATCATAGCTCACTGCAGCCTTGAACTTCTGGGTTCAAGCGATCCTCTTGCCTCAGCCTCCTGAGTATCTAGGACTACAGGCATGCACCACCATGCCAGCATAATTTTTTAATTTTTTGTACAGATGAGGTCTCACTGTGTTGCCCAGGATGGTCTCAAACTCATGACCTTAAGTGATCCTCCTGCGTTGGCCTCCCAAAGCATTGGGATTACAGGCATAAGCCATTGTGCTTGGCCAGTAGTTTGGTTTTCATATTATATTAAAAAGTCTATAAATTCCTTTAAGACAGAGATGATTTCTTAGACTATTTTTTTTTTTTTGAGACTGTTTCACTTTTGTTGTCCAGGCTGGAGTACAATGGCACAATCTTGTCTCACTGCAACCTCCGCCTCCCGGGTTCAAGCGATTCTCCTTCCTCAGCCTCCCAAGTAGCTGGGATTACAGGTGTGTGCCACCACGCCCAGCAAATTTTTGTATTTTTAGTAGAGATGGGGTTTCACCACGTTAGCCAGGATGGTCTCGAACTCCTGACCTCAGATGATCCACTGCCTCGGCCCCACAAAGTGCTGGGATTACAGGTGTGAGCCACTGTACCTGGCCCTTCTTAGACTATTTTTCATTCCTCATAGAACCTAGGACAATATCTGGGACATAATGGGAATCCAATAAATATTTGTCTATGAATTGTTGACTGATTATATGTAGATGGGAAGCAACTAAAATATGTTCACTGTGTTTGTTTAATAATGTAACTATGTTCTTGAACTATAAGCAGATTTTTTGGTCTACCATTTCTGCATAACAAGATTTAAACGTACATAATATGTTACTATTAATACTACACTCTTTTTAATGTGTCTATAGAAAGAATAAAAGTATAGGTGAAGTTGGTTGTACAATTATTATTATCACCACAGCAAGTTGTGCTTGCTCTGAGGGAATTCCTCACTCTGGTTTTAAAATGTTGAGAAGGGTCTGGGCATAGTGGCTCACGCCTGTAATCACAGCACTTTGGGAGGCCGAGGCAGTGGATCATCTGAGGTCAGGAGTTCGAGACCACTCTGGCCAACATAGTGAAACCCCGTCTCTACTAAAAATACAAAAATTAGCCAGGTGTGGTGTTGGGCACCTGTAATCCCCGATACTTGGGAGGCTGAGGCAGGAGAATCGCTTGAATCCAAGGCGGGGAGGTTGCAGTGAGCTGAGATTGTGCCACTTCACTCCAGCCTGGGCGAAAGAGTGAGACTCCGTCTCTAAAATAAAATAAAATATAGACAAAATTAAAAAATAAAATGTTGAGATGGAAGAAGAGGAATATTCTCTGTTCTAACTTTTTTCCTTTGATCCTCACTCAGCCTTAAGAGTAAGTTTATCATTCCCATTCTTATGAGGAAACTGAGGCTCAGAGAAGCCATGCTATTCACCCAGGTATTGGTGGAATCAGGATTTAAAGGCAGTGTGCTTGTCTCCAAAGCCCCAACTCTTTCTACTAGCAGATAATCATCATTTTAAATTCAATACTCTATTAGTTATCCATTGCTATGTAACAAATGACCCCTAAAGGTATCGGTTTATTGATAACATTAAATGTAAACATTAAACAATAAACATTTATTCTGAAAGTCAGGGAATCTGGGACCAGCTTAGCTGGGTAGTTCTGATGCAATCTTTCATGAAGTTGTAGCCAGGCTGTTCACTGGGGTTGCAGTCATCTCAAGGCTTGACTGGGGCTGGAAAATCTGTGTATAAACTCACTCAAATGGTTGTTGGAAGGCCTCAGTTCGTTGCTAGCTGTTGGCTAGGGTGTCAGTTCCTTGCTTTGCAGGCCTTTCCATGGGCTGCCTGCATGTCCTCACAACATGGTGACTGGCTTCCCCTGTGAGTGATGAGAGAGCCCATGACGGAAGTCATAGTATTTTAAAACCAAATATTGGAAGTAATACACCATTTTCTGCCTTATGCTGTTGGTGACGTAGACCGACTTTGACAGAGGGTGGGAGGAGATTACACTAGGGTGTAAATACCAAGAGGTAAAGATCGCTGGGGCCACCTTGTGGAGGTTGGCTACAAGTACTTGGGCCAATTTTAGGGTCAACTGGATAAGGTCCAAATAGTAGCAACTAACAGTGCCAAGTGCACAGGCCATTTTGCAGGTACTCTTGGGCTTATTCTTTGGGGGCATATGAAGCCCATTGATGTCTCCCCTGGGCTGTGAATGTAGTTGGTACTGTTGGGCCTAATAGAATATTTCCATAAAGTCTGCTCTGAAGCTGCAGCCCTGAGTATTGAAGGAGCAGAGAATCCAATGCTTCTATATTTACTTTTCTTTGAAGAACTTGTACATATTTATAAGGAGACCTGGAACTTGAACTTCCAGCTTCTGTAACTGTAGATAAGGCAATGCGACCTATGGCAGGAAGAGCAGGTTGGGGATCAAGGACTTCGATACCGGAGTCAGAATCTCTACTCTACCATTTACTAAGTGTGTGACTTTGGAAAGTTATTTCACTTCTCTGAGCTTTCATTTCCTTTACTGTAAAATAGTAATAGCATATGGTTTCTTTTGGGGGTGAGGATTAACTGAGATAAAGCACAATGTGGCAAATTGTGTTTTCCAAAGTTGGCTACACCAATATGTAGCTACGTATCACATCCTACATGCTCTTCCTACGCCGTGTCATGAGAGGTGGGGTGTATGTCTCCTTCCTTTCTAAGGAATTTAGACAGATCTTTGTAACTGCATCAAGTGACGGAACATGGCCAAAGGGATGCTGAATGATTTCCAGGGTGAGGTCATAAAAGGCAATATGTTTTTCACTGGTTCTGTCTTGGAATGCTTGTCCCACCCAACCCCCTTTTCTTCCCTCTGGTTTGAGACAGAGTTTTGCTCTGTTGCCGGGGCTGGAGTGCAATGGTGAAATCAGGGCTCACGGTAGCCTCAACCTCCTGGTCTCAAGCAATCTCTCCCACCTCAGCCTCCTGAGTATCTGGGACTACAGGTGTGTGCCACCACATCTGGATAATTTTTAAATTTTCTGTAGAGACAGGGTCTCACTACGTTGCCCAGGCTGGTCTCAAACTCCTGGGCTAAAGTGATTCTCCCGCCTTGACCTTACAAAGCGCTGGGATTATAGACATGAGCTACTGCACCCTGCTGATGCTTGCCTTTTGATTCCAGCTGCCATGTCGTGAGGAAGCCAGGGCCACATAGTGAGGCCAGGTGTGGGTGATCCTGCTGGCCCTTAGTCAACAGCCAGTATGAACTATTAGGCATGTACATGAAGAAGCCATTAGCCTATTCCAGCCTTCAGGTTTTTCGGTTGAAGTTCCAGATATTCTGGAGGAGATTAGCCATCCCTACTGTGCTCTGTTTGAATTCCTGGCCCACAGAAAATGTGACAGATAGTAAGATTGTTGTTGTTTTACAGCATAGTGTTTGGAAGTGACTTGTTATGTAGCAATAAATAAGTAATAAATTTTGGGTTATACATTTTAAAAAAATGCATGCCTCACTGTAAGATATATTCAAAACACTGGGCCAAAACTTTGTTTTTTTCACAAGATGACTGTTTCCTGGGAGGGTTTTGGGGAAGGGACGTTTTGATTTTGTTTTTCCCTGGCTGCTTTTACACATAAGATTACTTACTCTGAGTATAACGTATGTAAGAACAGACTTTTCATTCTCTATCTGCGGAGCTGTCTCATGGATTTCCAGTCCATTGCTGGGGATTAAGCCACAGCTGTTTCTGGATTTGGCTTATCTTTTGGTTCACTGGTTCATTTGAGTTGTTTTTCAGCATTAATCAATAGGCATCAAAGTTGTTCACATTCATTCCTTGCTCTGCACACAAATGTAATTAGGATCATGTCTACTTTTTTGACATTTTCCTTCTTTTAAAAGTATAACCTTGATTACCAGACCAAGGCAGCTATAGGGGAAAATTAGAGCCCAGGTTGGAGTCAAAGGGCAATTGTTGCACCAGTCCTGCCAGTTTTCCAGGATCCCAGAGCGTTGCCTCTTCCTCCTTCCTCTAAAGGTGCCTGCGTATGTATGTGTGTTGGTGTGTGTGTGCGTGTGTGTGTGTGTGTGTGGTGGGGTGGGGGAGGGAAGATGGGGCAGCTTGGAAGCCCTCCTTTGAGTTCCTGGTGCATCCTGGCCACTATCCATGTCCTCTGGAGGTGGTCCTGGGCTGCCCAGCAAGCATTTGGATGTAAGGAGGGTGAAGGCAGTGGGAAAGAGGAGCATGTGGTCAGGGCTCTGGCCTGCCTGTGCTTTTAAAAGAAAATTGTGGTAAAATACACAGAACATGAAATTTACCATTTTAATTATTTTCAAGTGTACAATTTATATTCACATTGTGGTTGTTGAGGTTTTTTTCTCTTTTGTACAATACATCATGACCCTCAACACATTGTTATCATTGCTATATTCATAGCTAGAGTTTTTCATTATTCCAAACTGAAAGTCTGTGTCTGTTCAATATGAACTCCCCTTTCCTCCATTCCTCCAGCATCTGGTCACTTCTATTCTACTTTTTGTCTCTATGAATTGACTATTCTAGGTACTTCATATAAGTGGAATCATACAATATTTGTCCTTTTGTGTCTAATTTATTCACTTAGTATAATGTTTCCAAGGTTCATCCACATGTGGCATGTATCAGAATTTCATTCCTTTTTAAGACTGAATTTTGTTCATTAGGATGGCCTAAGGAAAAAAAGAAGACTGAATAATATTCCCTGGTATGTATATTTCTCATTTTGTTTATCCATTCCTCCATCAGTAGACATTTGGGTTGTTTCTACCTTTTGGCTATCATAATACTGTTATGAACATTGACATATATTTATCTGTTTGAGTTCAACTCCTTTATACCCAGAAATGCAATTGCTGGATCATATGGTGATTCTAGCATCCAGAGTCCTGATCTTGGTCTTCACTGTGTCTAAGGATCTATTTTCCAGTGGAATGAGACCAGGAGCTTCCCTGCTATCTCAGCATCCCAAGGGGCTATGCAAATTAGGCTTACTGTGCTCTGGTTGTGTTTTATTGAACATTTACTTTGTGCTAGCCTCTATGCTAAGGATAGTGTCTCTTAAATTACTCTATGAGTAGGTCTGATTATTACCCATATTTTGCAGATTAGAAAACTAAGGCATGGAGATGTTACATAACTAGCCTAAGGGCACAAAGATTGCAAGTGCTGAGCTAGGATTTGGACCCAGAGAGCATCATGCTAGTTCCCGTGCATTTAACCTTTATACAATTCTGCCTTTCCAAACAGATTGGCCATTAAATTCATCATCCAGGATTGTATTTGTTTAGGAGAAATGAACTGCTTTAATTATGGTAAAAATCAAAGATGTAAATAAAAAAGCTAATATAAGAAGCCCACTAGTCTCTGTGGTTTAATAGGATACTAGTGGGCGCTCTCTTTTGTGTGTGTGTGTGTGTGTGTGTGTGTGTGTGTGTGTATATTTGTTGTTTGTTTTTGAGACAGGTTCTCACTGTGTCATCCAAGTTAGAGTGCAGTGGGGTAAAACACGGCTCACTGCAGTCTCGATCTCTTGGCTCAAGCTATCCTCCTGCCTCAGTCTCCTGTTTATCTGGGACCACAGGTGCGCACTATACCTGGTTAATTTTTTAATTTTTATTTTGTAGAGATGAGGTCTCACTATATTGCCCAGGCTGGTCTTGAACTCCTGGGCTCAAACAATCCTCCCACTTTGGCCTCCCAAAGTGCTGGGATTACAAGTGTGAGCCACCATGCTCTGGCTGTCTTTCATATTTATGATAAAATTTTTTTCTTAGTCTGCAAGGTATATGAGGGAACTTTGTTGTGTATAGAAACTAGTTTTCTCTCTATATTTGCAAATATAAATGCTCTATTTAAGATGCGGCACTCACTGGGCACGGTGGCTCACGCCTGTAATGCCAGCACTTTGGGAAGTCGAGGCAGGCAGACTATGAGCTCAGGAGTTTGAGATAAGCCTGGCCCACATAGTGAAACTGTCTTGACTAAAAAATATAAAAAATTAGCCTGGCACGGTGGCGGGTGCCCGTAATCCCAGCTACTCGGGAGGCTGAGGCAGGAGAATCACTTGAACCCAGGAGGTGGAGGTTGAAGTGAGCTGAGATCGCACTACTGAACTCCAGCCTGGCGACACAGCGAGACTCCATCTCAAAAAAAAAAAAAAAAAAAAAAAAAAAAAGAAAAAAAAGAAAAAATAGATGTGGCTGTACATTGCTCTTAAGGGTAACCTTGTGGATCCATATAAATTTAGCATGTTGAAACTGTCAGTGAAATGTATCACTAGATGGCAGTGCAAACCAAGTTTTAAGAACTCCAACTGCTTTTTAAAACTGTAAAGTAAGTTAAACCGTAGGAAAGCAGCTGCATTTTTGACATGATCAGGGCAACTGTATTTAATTCAGAATTGATTTTAATCACCTAGAAGAGAATTCACAATCTTTGTTAAGGCAGAAGGCCTGACAAGTGTAAAGGCTTTTACAAGGAAAGCTGCTCCTAAAATGTAAAAAATTATTGCTTTGGAGGAAGCCAGAGTTTCAAGTAAATGTTTTGACTTGAGAAACTTTGCATCAGCAAGATAGCATCACATCTACACACTTACTTTTTGAATTCTTTCAGTTTTCCAGCCTGGTTTGGCTAAGAATCAGCCTTTACTCCATAATCACAAATGTACCAACCAATTTTGTCCTCAGGTGAAGTTCCATTCAGTTAATGCCAGAGAGAAATCCAGTGCTTAAATAATGTGGGAAGTTAGGATTGACCCACAGGTTGGTTTGACATCTGAGGCTCTGAACTTACTGACTTGTGGTTGGGCTAATGAAACAGATCTCACCCATTAGAAGAGGATTCCCAGCTTTTTGTTTGAGAAAGGAAGTAGCAGGTAGTATGGGGTGAGGTAAACGCATTTCCTTATCTTGGTTCATGAGGATTTGGCTCTCATATGATGAATTTTAAGATTCTAAGTTGTATCCTGACTAGGTAAGAGAATTAATGTTTCATTTCAGAGGAAGCTGTACACTTGCGCCTGGATGCCAAATTCTCTCAAAAGGGAAAACTGACTTAGAAATGGATTTTTCTTTTTTTTTTCCTCCAGCTGACTTAGGTAAGTAATTAGTCTTCTGGAAGGATTACAGGGAAGCAGCATCGAAGAAATGGAATCCAGCTAATTCCTCCAATAAACTGAAGTTTTCAGAACATGACTTGTGAAAAGTAAACATAAGCTGACATCTTTTCACACTGAACAGCAAGAGCCGAAGTGTATCCAAAAGCCATTGTCAAAGCAAGGAGTGAGAACAGCTGGGGTCAAGACCTTATGAAGGGGATCACTGAGCCTCTTTGAGCCTCAGATTCCTCATTTGTAATATGGGCATAATAATACCTCACAGGGTAGTTGTGAGAGCAAATGAGATAATGGACATGAAGGCACCTGTATACTCCACGGTTCTTCAGAATATTGACTATTAGTGCTTTCATCATGGGACTCCATCCAAACCCCTGCTTTCCCTCCCCCCAGTAAGTGGTTGCCCTCCACCCACCCCCAATCTTCTAATAATGTAGACTAGAAACCCAAGCATCATCTTTGTCCTCCTTTTCATCCCCTACCCCAATTGGTCTTTATCCACAGTCTCTTTTTTTCCTTTCTTTTTTGAGACAGAGTCTCACTGTCACAGAGGCTGGAGTGCAGTGGCGTGATCTTGGCTTACTGCAACCTCCATCTCCTGGGTTCAAGCGATTCTCCTGCCTCAGCCTCCCGAGGTAGCTGGGACTACAGGCGCCCGCCACCACACCCAGCTACTTTTTCTATTTTCAGTAGAGACGAGGTTTCACCATGTTGGCCAGGCTTCTGACCTCAAATTCCTGACCCGGTTTTGCTCCTGACCAGGCTCCTGGTCTCGAACTCCTGACCTCATGATCCGCCTGCCTCCGCCTCCCAAAGTGCTGGGATTACAGGCGTGAGCCACCGTGCCTGGCCCATCCCTCAGTCTCTATTTCCATAACTGGAAGAATCTCCTAAGTGGGCTCTAATCTAGCCTTGCATGACTCCATCCTGCTCACTATTAAAGAAATAATCCTCTTAAAAATCACACTTGGGGCCGGGCGTGGTGGCTCAAGCCTGTAATCCCAGCACTTTGGGAGGCCGAGACGGGCGGATCACGAGGTCAGGAGATCGAGACCATCCTGGCCGACACGGTGAAACCCCGTCTCTACTAAAAAATACAGAAAACTAGCTGGGCGAGGTGGCGGGCGCCTGTAGTCCCAGCTACTTGGGAGGCTGAGGCAGGAGAATGGCGTGAACCCGGGAGGCGGAGCTTGCAGTGAGCTGAGATCCGGCCACTGCACTCCAGCCTGGGCGGCAAAGCGAGACTCCGTGTCAAAAAAAAAAAAAAAAAAAAAAAAAATCACACTTGGATTATTCTTTTCCCTTGTTCAGAAACTTTCAATGGTTTCCCATTGCCTGCAGAATAAAGTCCAAAGTTCAAAGTAGCTGGAATGAAAAACCATTAACAATCTGGCCTCCCTACCTAAATAACATCAATGGGAGGGCCACACAGAAATCAGACATGTGGAAATCAAAACATGTTTAACCGCTGATAAATGCTATACTAGAGGATAGGTTATGTGGCCAAAAGAGTTTGCCGACAATTTCTGCTTCCCATTTCCCCAGTCTAGACCTTCGGGCACAGTCCACCTGAGGCTTGTCTTCCTCTCCGTGGTCATTTAAAGTTGACCCTACTCATCCTTTTTCCCCACTGCAGGCTTCCTGAGGGTTCCTGCAGTCCTTGGCATCTGTCTCACTCACCTGTCCCTTCGTATGTTCTGCCATGATGTTTAGCTTCCTTCTTGAGAGCATGCCCTCTTCATAGAAGTCAGAAACTCCTGGCCCACTGGCTAAACCTGATCTCTAGAGGTTTTCCTGACTCTCACAACGTTGGTCTGCACTGTGTTTGACAATGCATCAACTTACCTGACAATTCATATTCTTTTTTTTTTAGAGGTAGAGTCTAACTCTGTCACCCAGTCTGGAGTGCAGTGGTGAGATCATAGCTCACTGCAGCCTTGACCTCATGGGCTCAAAAAATCCACCTGTTGAGATTACAGATGCTCACCACCATGACTGGCTAATATAAATTTTTTTTGTAGAGACAGGGTCTCACTATATTGTCCAGGCTGGTCTCAAATTCCTGGCCTCAACCAATCCTCCCACCTCAGTCTCCCAAAGTGCTGGGATTATAGGCATGAGCCACTGCGTCCGGCCTATATTCTAAAAAAATTCTGCTGAGAAGCTCGGAAAGCTAGCAGCCTTGGTTTCTTAGGTTTGACTTGCAACAATTGACTTCTTGTAAATGTTGCCTATATTGCTTTCTCCACCACCTCAACATAAACTTTTTCCCAATTCACTGCTTATATTCCTGCTATTTCATGAAGATTGCTCTTGTTAATGTCACCAATAGCCTCCACAATTGCCAACTCCAGTAGTTTGTCTCTGCTTTTTTCTTACTTGCCCTTTCGGCAGCATTTGCCACTTAATCATGCTTTTCTTTTTTAGACAGGATTTCACTCTGTGACCCAGGCTGGAGTGTAGAGGTGTAATCTTGGCTCACTGAAACCTCCGCCTCCTGGGTTCAAGCGATCCTCCCACCTCAGCCTCCCGAGTAGCTGGGACTACAGGCACGGGCCACTATGCCTGGCTTATTTTTGTATTTTTAGTAGAGACGAGGTTTTGTCATGTTGGCCAGGCTGGTCTTGAACTCCTGACCTCAGGTGATCTGCCCGCCTCGGCCTCCCAAAGTGCTGGGATTACAGGTGTGAGCCACTGCTCCCAGCTATGAATTGAATTTCTAACAAGCAACTTAAACTTCACAAAAAAGAAGTTTTGGAGTTTTATCTCCTCTTCTTCTTCTCTTCTTCTTCCTTTCTCAGTAAATAGCACCACTATCTACTGTCAGAGCAAAAAATACCTAGTAGCTCTCTCTCCTCACCTTCCACATTCAATCCCTCAACAAGTCTTATGTTCCAAAAACACACTTCTCTGTAGCAGATGCCATGATGTACTACCCAAGCCCTTTCCAGGACTGCAGGACTTATTCCCACAGCTGCTGGGCATGCGGCCACCTCACAGCCCTCTGCCTTCTCTGCAAATTGCCCTCAGCTGCAGAGAGCCTCCTTACCCAAGATCACATCCCTTCCTGCTTGCATATAAAGGCCCACTTCCTCAGTAACCCAAGACAACTCTGGAAGGCCACCCCAGCACATCCCAGTGCTGCCTGTGGGGTCAGCTAAGGCCCTCATGGACACTGCCTCAGAGCCCAGCATCTCCTCCTGCCCAGACTGCGTCCTTCCCTTCCCTTCTGGAAAACCAATCTGCAATATTACCCCAAGTGTACCTGCCTCTTTCCATCTGCCTGTTACGATTTTGGTTAAGCCACCACCTACTCTCACCTTGATTGCCGCATTGCCTTTCCACCTACTCTCACCTTGATTGCCGCATTGCCTTTCCCCGTCTCCTTGCTGTTGCTCTTCATTTGACCATTCTTTTCCCTCACAACTGTCAGCTATTGATGCTGTTTCGCTGTCTCCCCACCCAAATCTCATTTTGAATTGTAACTCCTGCAATTCCCACGTATTGTGGGAGGAACCCGGTGGGAGGTGACTGAATTATAGGGGCGGGTCTTTCCTGCGCTGTTCTCGTGATAGTAAATGAGTCTCACGAGATCTGATGGTTTTAAAAAAAACAAGAGTTCCCCTGCATGAGTTCTGTCTTTGCTTGCTGCCATTCATGCAAAATGTGACTTGCTCCTTCTTGCCTTCTGCCATGATTGTGAGGCCTCCCCAGCCATGTGGAACTGTGAGTGCAATTAAACCTTTTTCTTTTGTAAACTGCCCGTCTCAGGTATGTCTTTATCAGCAGTGTGAAAACGGACTAATACAGCTATGTTTTATTTTTTATTTTTTTAGACATAGAGTCTTGCTCAGTCCATCCTCAGCTGGAGTACAGTGGCACAATCATAGCTCACTGCAGCTTCAAACTCCTGGGCTGAAGCAATCTTCCCACCTCAGCCTCCCGAGTAGCTGGGACTACAGGCATGCGTTATCATGCCAGGTTGATTTTTATTTTTTGTTTTTTTCAAGATGGGGGTCTGGGTCTTGATATGTTGCCCAGGCTGGTCTTGAACTCCTGGCTTCAAGTGATCCTTTTGCCTTGGCCTCCCGAAGTACTGGGTAACAGGTGTGAGCCACTGCACCCAACCCTAGTTATCTTTTTAAGATATTCTGTTTATTTTATCTTATCATTAGATTATATTTGATACAAAAAATGTAACATATATACAATTTAAGAAGTGTAAAACAAATGAGCCTATGAACGGTCCACTCCAGCTCTGGAACTATTGACACAGCCTGTATGCATTCCCCAATTGTAACCCCTCCCTACTCTCCAGAAGTAACCACAATCCTGTATTTGTGTGTGTGTGTGTGCTATTCCTATACTTATATCTTTATAATTGTAGCATATATGTATTTGTTGCTAAACGATGTACTGTTTACATCGTTTGGAGATGTACACCTGGAGCCATAGTATATTTTCTGCAACTTGTTTTTTTTTTCCCCATTCAACATTGTGTTTCTGATCTAATCATTTATGTTGATGTTTGTAACAGAGGTTCATTCATTTCCATTCTTACAGAGGTATTAAATTAGTTAATTAAAAATATTGAAAATTGTAAATAATTTATCTATCCTTGTTGATGAGCATTTTCCTTTTTTTCCTTACATTTTTAGCAATCTGTTAGACGCAGGTTTTCCATTTTTGTACATGTTTTTTGGTGCTTATGTGCAAGAATTTCTCCAGCATATATACCTAGGAATAAAATTGATTAATTTAGTGCATGCAAATGTTCAATTGTAGAAGATAACGCCAAATTGTTTTTCCTTTTCTCTCTTTTTTGGACAGAGTCTCACTCTCACTCTGTTACCCAGGCTGGAGTGCAATGGCACAATCTCAGCTCACTGCAACCTCTGCCTCCTGGGTTCAAGCAATACTTGTGCCTCAGCCTCTGGAGTAGCTGGGATTACAGGGTCACTGCAAGCTCCACCTCCCCGGCTCACGCCATTCTCTTGCCTCAGCCTACTGAGTAGCTGGGACTACAGGCACCCGCCACCATGCCCGGCTAATTTTTTGTATTTTTAGTAGAGACGGAGTTTCACCGTGTTAGCCAGGATGGTCTCGATCTCCTGACCTCGAGATCTGCCCGCCTCGGTCTCCCAAAGGGATTACAGGCGTGAGCCACCACGCCTGGCTGGGAACCCGAATCTTTTATAATGAGCAATGAGCCAGCCTGAAATTTGTCCCAAACAGAGACATTATCTTTATTACTGAACAGTAAACAGCGCTACTCTTTGCTTTGAAGGGAGATTTTTTCAGAATGTCTTCAATACAAATAACCTTGAAAAGATAGACTGGAATAAGCCTTCTGTTTGAAAGATAGGCAAAAACACAAGAGGTTCATGTGAAATTGTCTCCCAATAATGATCACATGTTCCAGCACAATTTGTTAACTAGCACATCTTTTTCCAACTAATTTTCTTCCTTTTTTTTTTCAGACAGAGTCACACTCTTTCACCCAGGCGGGAGTGCAGTGGTGCGGTCTTGGCTCACTGCAACCTCCGCTTCCGGAGCTCAAGCAATTCTTGTGCCTCAGCCTCTCAAGTAGCTGGGATTACAGTCATGCACCACAATGCCTGGCTAATTTTTTTGTGTTGCTGTAGAGACAGAGTTTTGCCATGTTGGCCAGTCTGGTCTCAAACTCCTGGCTTCAAGTGATCTACCTGCCTCAGCCTCCCAAAGTGCTGGGATTACAGGTGTGAGCCACTGCACCTGGCCTCTTTTGACCGTTATCTCACCTCAGCACTTTAAATATATCATGCTTATGTATCTGCTATTTATTGTTTGTCCAGAAATTATTCCTTTGTAGGTGGTACAAAGGATCAGCACGAGGTTCCCGGCCCCAATTAATCTATCATGTCATTTCTTATATCAATTTTTCCAAAAGATGTATTGAAATACTTCTGGGCTTTCTGTTTCATTGATTTATTTGTCTATCTTAATTATTATAGTTTTATAATCAATATCTGGTTTAGCAAGTCTTTCTACCTTGTTCTTTTTTCAGGAGTATTATGGCTATTTTTAATAACTTGTGTCTCCATAAAAATTTTAGAATCAACTAAAGTTAAGTTCCTCAAAAAGCTCTGATGAAATTTTGGTGGGCATTCCACTGATCGTATAGGGAGAATCAATATCTTAATAATGTTGAGTTTACTTATTTGTGAATATGGTATATCTATATTTTCTTTTTTTTTTTTTTTTTTTTTGAGACTGAGTCTGGCTCTGTCGCCCAGGCTGGAGTGCGGTGGCCGGATCTCAGCTCACTGCAAGCTCCGCCTCCCGGGTTCACGCCATTCTCCTGCCTCAGCCTCCCGAGTAGCTGGGACCACAGGCGCCCGCCACTTCGCCCGGCTAGTTTTTGTATTTTTTAGTAGAGACAGGGTTTCACTGTGTTAGCCAGGATGGTCTCGATCTCCTGACCTCGTGATCCGCCCGTCTCGGCCTCCCAAAGTGCTGGGATTACAGGCTTGAGCCACCGCGCCCGGCCATATTTTCAAAGGTCTTTTAAAATAAAGTTGTATAATTATCTTCATAAAGATCCTATGCACATTATGTCAGACATTTCTGGGTATAACGATTTTTTCTGCTGTTGTTAATAATTTTTTTTGAAATTATGTTTTCTAACTTCTTATTGCTGTGATATAAAAATGCCACTTTTATATTTTGATCTTAAATCTAGCCATCTTATTAATTCCTTATAGATTGTAATACTTTTTACCTGTGGTTTGGGTTTATTTTTTGTAAGGGCAATTATAATCTTCAAATAGTTTTGTCTTTTATTTTTCAAATTCTTATGTTTTTTACTTCTTTTTCTTGTTTTACTGTGCTGGCTAAGATAATACAATGTTGATAGAAGTACTGATGGAGTATTTGTCTTGCTCCTTATTTTTAACGCAGTGTTTTGTGTCATCATTACAAGTATAAGTATAGACATTTGGTAGAAGTTGTTTTCTTTTCTTTTTCTGTCTTTGTTTTTTTTTTTTTTTTTTTGAGCTGGAGTTTCGCTCGTCACCCAGGCTGGAGTGCAATGGCACGATCTCGGTTCACCGCAACCTCCGCCTCCCAGGTTCAAGTTATTCTCCTACCTCAGCCTCCCGAGTAGCTGGGATTACAGGCACCTGCCACCACGCCCAGCTTATTTTTGTATTTTTAGTAGAGACAGGGCCTCGCCATATTGGCCAGGCTGGTCTTGAACTCCTGACCTCAGGTGATCCACCTGCCTCGGCCTCCCAAAGTGCCGGGATTACAGGCATGAGCCACTGTGCCCGGCCCTTTTTTTTTCTTTTCCTTTTTTTTGAGACAAGAGTCTCACTCTGTCACCCAGGCTGGACTGCAGTGGCACAATTTCGGCTCACTGCAACCTCCACTTCCTGGGTTCAAGCAGTTCAAATCTTGTGCCCGAGCGTCCTGAGTAGCTGTGACCACAGCTGTGTACCACCACACACTGCTCATTTTTGTATTTTTAGTAGGGACGGGGTTTTGCTATTTTGCTCATGCTGGTCTCAAACTCCTGGCCTCAAGTGATCTACCTGCCTTGGCCTCCCAAAGTGCTGGGATTACAAGCCTGAGCCACTGCGCCTGGCAATGTTTGGTAGAAATTGTTTCTTCGGGTTGGGCATGGTGGCTTATGCCTGTAATCCCAGCACTTTGGGAGGCTGAGGCGGGCAGATCACCTGAGGTCAGGAGTTCGAGACCAGCCTGGCCAACATGGCAAAACCCCCGTCTCTACTAAAAAATGCAAAAAAATTAGCCTGGTGTGGTGGCAGGTGCCTGTAATCCCAGTTACTTAGGAGGCTGAGGCAGGAGAATCATCGCTTGAACCGGGGAAGCAGAGGTTGCAGTGAGCCAAGATCACGCCACAGCACTCCATCCCGGGCGACAAGAGCGAGACTCCATCTGAAAAAAAAAAAAAGAAATTGTTTCTTAGGTAAAGTATAATTTTCCATATTTTAAATTTTGTAATAGTAACAAATAAAATCATAGATGAGTTTTAAGTTTATGTTTATGAATGATTTTTCTGCATTTATCAGATAATCGTATGTTTTTTTTTCTCTTTCGGTTTGTTAATGTGGTGACTTACATAAATATATTTTAAAATGCTCTTTTTATTAGGATACAGGGTTTTCTGTAGTTTTCCTTTTTCAAACCGTCCTTGTCTGCTTATATTACTATCCTAAAAAATGAGTTGTGGAAGCATTGTTTCTTTCTATGTTCTGGACAGTTTTGTATTAGATTTAAATAATCAATTCATTGAAATTTGACAGTTGTTTTCTTTGTGAGAGATTAGCCATTTTAAAAAAATTGAGATACCATACATATAAAGCACACAGATTTTCACAGAATAGAAGAAATATTAAAACAAGATTTGATATATGGCATTTTAATTATTTATCATAAGGTATGGCAATTTTGTATGCTACTAAATTAAGCTTAATTGAATTGTTCAAACTTTTTCTATGTTTGTTAAATATTTTTGCTTTCTTGACCTGTCAATAATTTGCAAGAGATACATTAAAATCTCCCATCATGACAGTGGATTTATCTTTCTCCTTGTGATTCTTTCATTTTTGCTTTGTATATTTTGAAGCTATCTTATTAAATACCAAACAGCTTAGAATTTTAATATTTTCTGGGTGAGATGAAACTTTCATTTTTTTGGAGGGACTGTTTTGTTCCCTAAAAAAGGTTTAAAGAAGTTTTTGGATCTGCTATTAATATAGCTTTCATTTGATTAGTATTTCCAAGGTGTATCTTTTTCTGTTTTTTTATTTTCAATTTTTTTTGGTTCTTGTGTTTTAAGTATCTCTTGTAAACAGTTTATAGATGGAATTTTAAAAATCCAGTCTTACAATTTCTCTTACACGACAACTTTAATCTGCTTCTATTGATTGTGTTATCTAGTTTGGATTTATTTCTTTTGCCTTACATTATGCTTTCTAGTTGTTTTACTTTTTCGATGCTTTTTTTCCCTTTTTTTGTGGGGGCCTTCTTTTTTTTTTTGATTTAGTGTTTTTTCCTTTGTTTTCTTATTCCACCCCCAAAATAGTTTTGAAACTATGTCCTCTATTGTTTACTTTAAAATCTTATCATTTATATTAAACTTTTTTTTTTTTTTTTGGAGACAGAGTTTTGCTCTTGTTGCCCAGGCTGGAGTGCAGTGGTGCGATCTCGGCTCACTGCAACCTCCGTCTCCCAGGTTCAAGCGATTCTTCTGCCTCGGCCTCCAGCCTCAGCATGTGCCACCACCACGCCCAGCTGATTTTGTATTTTTAGTAGAGACGGGCTTTCTCCATGTTGGTCAGGCTGGTCTCAAACTCCTGACCTCAGGTGATCTGCCCACCTCAGCCTCCCAAAGTGCTGGGATTACAAGCACAAGCCACCAAGACTGGCTATATTAAACTTTCTAAAGCAGCATAGACAGTAGTTAAGTGCATGGATTTTAGAGTCATATTACCTGGACTTGAACCCAGCTCTTTGCTTATTAGTTGTGTGACTTTGGGTAAGTTATTTAACCCCTCTGTGCCATAGTTTCTTCATCTGTAAGCTTGGGATAAGGGTAGTTCTAACTCATGAAGATTAAGCGAGTTAATACATATACTTGGCACATTGTAAGCAATCCATTGCTAGCTATTATTATTATTCTTTGTAGAGCTAGGTCTCCCTTTTTTGCCCAGGCTGGCCTTGAACTCCTGGGCTCAAGGGAGCCTCCCACCTCAGCCACCCAGAGTGCTGGGATTACAGGCATGGGCCACCACACCCGGACCTATAATTATTATTAAAGTGAATCTTTATCTTAACTCTCCTTCCAATTAACACACATTCCTTAAACTCTAATCTCATCCCAATTTATATGCTACTATTATTCAGTATTTTAGTTTTCTTTTTTTTGAATTCTAAAAATTAGATGTTGTATTTTGTACAATGTTTGTTTACATTTGCTCACATACGTACCAAATTCTTCATTCTCTATTCCTTTTTGCATCTCCAGCCTTACTTCCTGGCTAATTTTTAGAAATTCCCTCTGTGTTGGTGTGTTGTTGGTAAACCCCCTTAGGTTTTGTTTATCTGAAAATGGTTGTATTTTACCTCTGGTCTTAAAAAATAGCTTTGCTGAAACACAATTTTATTTTGATAGTTTTGTGGCTTTTTATTGAGATGGAGTCTTGCCTGTTGCCCAGGCTGGAGTGCAGTGGCACAATCTCAGCTCACTGCAACCTCCACCTCCCGGATTCAAGGGATTCTCCTGCCTCAACCTCCTGAGTAGTCTGGATTACAGACGCCACTACGCCCAGCTAATTTTTGTATTTTTAGTAGAGATGGGTTTCACCATATTGGCCAGGCTGGTCTCGAACTCCTGATCTGAAGTGATCCGCCCGTCTCGGCCTCCCAGAGTTCTGGGATTACAGGTATGAGCCGCTGTACCTGGTCTATTTTGAGTTATTTTACCTCAGCACTTTAAATAAATCATGCTAATGTATCTGGTATTTATTGTTGGTCCAGAAATTATTCCTTTGTAGGTGGTACAAAGGATCAGCACGGGAGTTTTGACCTGCTCCGTTTCTGACCTGGGGTGGTTCACCCCTCCTTAGGCAACCTGGTGGTCCCCTGCTCCAGGGAGGTCACCCTCTTGATTCTGAATTTAGCATGGACACCTCATGGACACTGTGCGCTGCAGCCCAGAGCTCCCGGGCTCAAGCCATCTCCTGCCTCAGTCTCCAAGTAGCCAGGACCACAGGCATGCGCCCTGAGGTATGCTGTTTCTCTTTGGTTGTTGTTATGGTAGTTCCTCTGTCTTTTCCCTGTATTTTTACTGATGTGTCTTACTTTATGTTTATCTTGCTTGATATCTATTGTGCTTCCTATATGTGTGGATTCATATCTTTTATCATTTTTGAAAAATTTTCAGACATTTTCTATTCAAATATTGCCTTTCCCTTATTCTCTCTATTTCTCCTGTTGGAACTCTGTTTAGATGTCTGTGTCTTCTCTGTTGTTTAACCTCTTTGTCATTTTCTAACCCCTTGGCTTTTTGTATTGTATTCTGTGTAATTTCTTTAGATCTATCTACTAGTTCACAGCTCCTCTCTTCAGTTACACCCATTTGTAATTTACACATTGTACTTTAAATTTCAATGATTATAATTTTAATTTCTAAGACTTTAAAATTTTCCTTCTAATCTATCTGGTTATATCTAATGTACTCTTTATTGTATTCATTGTTTTAGACGCTGTCTTTATTTCCTTAACATGTAAAACATGATTACTTTATATTGTGTATCTGGTAATTCCACTATCTAAAATCTGTGGGGTAATAAATCGGCTGTTAGTTGTATGTGCTGATTATCGCTTAGGGTTTATTTGTATATTTAGTAATTTTAAAATTGCAATTGCATACTTTGTTGAGCTTAATTGGTGAGAGTTATGTTAGAGATGCTTTCCTCTAGACAACATATGCTTGTATCTGCCTGGTATCAGGGGCCCTGAAAAGCTCTTTAATTTCTTGGTTTGGGGTTTCTTTGACCATATGGAGAGAAAGGCTGAGTTCCATACTTGATGGAGGCAGGCATCTGATAAATTTCAAGGGGTCATTATTATTTTTCCATCTAGAGCCAGTGTGGAGATAGTGTTCTTGATAGATTTCTTTTGCTAGCATGAGAATTTTTCCTAGGCCGCTCTTGCCTAGGATGTAGCCATCTTCAAGCATCCTGCTTTAGGATGTGAATGTCAAATTTAACTCACCTACTTCCAGTGGCCCATGGCTTAATCTTCCATTCTCTACTTTGTTATACAGATTTACCTTCAGGCAAGCCCAGCTTTTGCCTTTGCTTACATTTCACACTTAGTTTTCAGCTCACTCCACTTCTTTTTTGAAATGCTTTTGGAATTTCTTTTACTTTCTTGTAATCTAAGCTGTGTGTTAAAAATAAACTTATTGTAATTTATCTAAGATTTAATAGTATGGCATAAGAAAGGCTTTTTAGAGGCTGGGCTCAATGGCTCACACCTGTAATCCCAGCACTATGGGAGGCCAAGGTGGGTGGATAACAAAGTCAGGAGTTCAAGACCAGCCTGGCCAACATGGTGAAACCCTGTCTCTACTAAAAATACAAAAATTAGCTGGGCATGGTGGTGCGGAGGTTGCAGTTAGCCAAGATTGCTCCACTGCACTCCATCTAGCCTGGGTGACAGAGCAAGACTCCCTCTTAAAAAAAACAACAAAACAAAACAAAACAAAAAAAGAAAGGCTTTTTAGAGTATCTAGTTTATACTGCTAGATGCAGAAACCAAAAGTAATCTTTTAGAAATGTGAAATAGTTTACATCACTCTTCTGCTTAAGATCCTTCAGTGGCTTTTTCTCACACTTAAAATGTACAAACAATCCTGGCCTACAAAGCCCAGAGCTGGTCCCTAGCTTAGCCCACGTGGCTCCCCACTCTGCCACCTTGCCATTCCCAGTCTGGCATGCCTTCTGCTTTTTTCACATTTGGCTTTTAAACATTTGTTCAGGTCTCACTCTAAATGGCACCTTTTCATGGAGGCCTTACCTGATTCCTCTCTCCATTTCTCCATCAATCACCCTGTTATAATTCTCTTTAGGGCACCTGTTATTAGCTGATATTTTCCTGTCTATTGTGTGTCTTCCCCTACTAGAACATAAGACCTATGAAAGGCAAGCAGGGTTTTGTGTGATTCACCACTATCTTCTCAGAGTTTAGAACAGTTCTTGGCACATAGTAGGAACTCAATATATATTTGTTAAATCATTAGAGCTGAGCATTGACTACTTATTCCCTTGAGACAGGACCTAGGCTCTTCAGTGCTCCATAGTTCCCACTACTTCCTTTTAAAAATTTATTTTAAAAATTATTATTATTTTTTTATTTTCAGAGAAAGGGTCTCACTATATTGCCTAGGCTGGTCTCAAACTCCTGGACTCAAGGGATCCATCCACCTCGGCCTCCCAAAGTGCTGGGATTATAGGCCACTGTGCCAGGCCAGTTCCCACTATGCCTATTATCTCCCCAGCTGAGCTTGCTTTGTGAATTTATTGGCCCTTGTATGCATTTGAATTTTCAATCCCTGTGTACAAATGTCACTCTAATTGTCTTCGGGATCTTCAGAGCAGACACTTTGTTGTATGTCGCTTTTCTTCCTTCAGTGTCTTGCATATACTAGGAGGGGAAGGAATGAATATCATTCAGTGTCTTGCATATACTAGGAGGGGAAGGAATGAACATTCATTGAATATCCCCTACCTACCTGTCAAGCACAACAACGCTATAGTTTAATTGACATCCTTACAACAATGCTATGGAGCTGAGTGATATTATTTATATCTCTTTTACCAATGAGGACACTGAGGCTTAGTGTTGTTCAGAGTCATATAGTAAACCAAGGATCAGGGATTGGAACCCATCCAGACAACATATACCCAGTATGAAGTGTTGTTGCTTCATATACCCAGTATGAAGAGTTGCTCATGTGCGAGGAACCGTTGGTTGTTTTCAATTTGCAAAGGGGAGATTGGGCAATTGGATATTGCAGGTCAAGTTTTACTTGAGTAGTCCAGCTGTTTATTTAGTTATCAATTTCATTCCACTGAGTGTATGGAGAATTAGCTGGAGATATTCCTAAATTTGGCTAGGAGAGGCTTTGGAGATGTTAACCATGCCTTCTACATGAGAGTCCTGCTGTTGACAGATATGGAATCCAGCAGCAGGGAGATTTTCTGAGATAGTTACTTCAATGGAACCATCAGCTGTCACCGGATCACTGGACAAAGACAGAAACTGAATACACCAAATATGTACCACACCACCAAAAATTCTTTTAAGTAACAAAATCTTATTTTTATTTTTATTTTTTTACAGAAATTCAGATATTCCAACAAATTTCTTTACATTTCCTGGACCTTAAAAAAATTACACACAACTTTTGGACACAATACAACAGAACAGAATGAGAAAGGGAGTCACTTTTTTTGTTTTTTTTTTAAAAAGATAAAAACCTACTTCTTATATTTAATTAACATTTAGTGATTTACATGTGTATTACCTATATACAAATGGTACATCGTCAATGACCCATCTTCAGAGCACTGTGGTATGCTAAATTACACTTAGGTTTTATGGCAAAAACTTTTTTAAAACATTCGCATGTGGATAGGGAGTACTTTCTTAGTTTTGTTTACACCACTGTTAGTGATGTAGGACTCCTGATGGAATTTGTAGTTTGCATGGATTAGAGAAAGCCAATACCTTTTGTTTTTATTGTAGATAAAGTAGACAGGTACCTCCCTTCAAATAAAATATGAATTATTGAAAAGTTGTGTGTAATTAAATGTAGTAAGTAGGGTGTTATGGTTGCAGTAGGGAGCTAATACTTAAAGCAACAAATAATCCTCAGAATGATTAATACTTTAGTTGTAGATACTAAGTATTCCCTTAATTTGGTTCTTTAGAAAAGCCACATCTCTGTGAATTGGGTTTTACTCCTTTGAGCATACCTGTTTTATGCTTTTAGCCATTTGAAACATAATGCCATTTATGTTTCATGCCATTTATGGTGAAAAGATGGCCTGCACCAGAAACATTTGGCTAAAATAGGAATGTGGTCCTAACAGAGAGAGGGTAAGAGAAGTGAACCCTGATCTGTATCACTTCTTGTGTTATCCTCCATCTGATGTTTTAGCGATATATACTGATTTGTTCTTAATTTTGAATATATGAATAAAAGCATTCTACATGTCAATGTTTTCTGCTCAGGAATAGAACATGGTTTGGCTTCTACTAAGTACCCTTCCACAAGTACATTTTAGCTTGTGGTCATTCTCAGGTAATGGGCGATTTCAATATTAAATATTTCTTTGTTGTTGGATATTGGCGGGATATGTGGTGAGGGTGGTGACAGGGGAAGGCTGGGAGCAAATGGTTGCTGAAGTCAACTGGTTAGTTGTTAACTCCTTCCAGATGTCAGCCAACTAAAATGAATCTGAGTATTTTTGAAACCAACATTAGTAAACAAAAAGGTAACTTATTCCTACCGAGGTTTTTTCAGCCTGTATAAGTATATAGTCATTTATTTCTAAGGCTATTAAATTATTATTTATTTTGTTAGTACCACTTACTATTATTTAGAAATATCTTTAATGGAATGAGTTTTAAAAAATAAAAATGAGTGCCCATCAGTAAGGGAAATAGAAGATATGAATTTCTGATAACATGTATGGCAAAGAAATAGGAAAAAAATAGGAGATATTTTAGATACTTATTTATAAAGTATATTAAATTCCTATGCATGTTCTAGGGAGAATTAGAAAAAATGTATTTATTTGATAGTAGCCTATATTATTACATGTGAGCATCCAAGGTGAAAATGAACTTTTTCTAGATTTTTCAGAGTTCCTTGATGCTGTTTCCTGAAAGATAGGGAAATCTATGTTGCTTGGGAACCTATGATGTAAAGATGTACTTCCTGTAATATACAGCTTGATGGAGTAATAGTATATGGCATAAACGCTCTCTCAGTAATGACTTGTATGGACAGATTAAACAATACAGACTTGGTAAAAAGTTTGAAGCATTACGTCTCTTAATAACTGAGTGGTTGTAACTGATTACACAGTGAAGTAAATGAATAGTAGAGATGAAGAATCAAAGGTCACAGCTCCTATGAAAACATTCAGAGTCATTTTCTAAGATGCTTCCTCAGTAAATGACACTTGATCAGCCTCTTGGCTATTGAGATAGGAATAATTTAGAACTAACTGCCTTTTTAAAAATTCTGTTGAAAGGTTAAAGCTTTTTGTTTTCAGTTTGATTTAAAAAGGACAGTTTACAAACCTCAGTACGTATATATTTTACATGTTAACTCTAGAGCATTTATATTCCTCTTCCTGTAATATATTTCCTGAATATGATTTTTCATGAATGTTTTCTGATCTCATCCAGTGACAGTTTCCAATGAGCTGGTGTTTAATCCGTGATCACATCTCTTTCCAGAAAATCACTCCCATCTCTGCTGATCTAGATTTAGAAAGTGCGTTGACAAGTGAATGTTCCACTCTTGTTCATATTCATCTCTATACTCTGATCTCTCTCAGGCATATTCCTTCTTGATGTTGATGTACAAAAGCTGTTATTCGATTTGTTTAGCTGTTATTTGATTTGTTTTGTGCTCATTCTAGAGAATATTGGCTTAGCAGAACTGCGGAAATGGGAAGGAAGAGAAAGAAAAAGGGTAGGGGGAGAGAAAAAAATACATCATTTTCTGTCTGCAAGATTTTTGTGCATAATATTTGTCATGGAAAAACTATACCAATGAATGGTTCAAATGCATTTTGCATTTGTTACCAAACAATACTGAAAAGTTTAAGATTTCTGTTCCATTCAACCCACAGTACAGTCTTCCCAGCAAGAAGAACATGCGTATTCCCTCCATCTGGGTCAAGATTAACAGGCTGCTTTGAAGGAGCAAGGAAAAACGTGGACAGTTCCCGAGACACTGACTTTCCTGCTCAGCATGGGAAAATGTGTCACTTGAGTGTTTTCCTTTTCTTTCCAAGTTTTATTTATTTTGAACTCAATATTATAGCAACTACAAAAGAAATTATTGTAAAGATTAATCACCCACAATTCAATCACTTCGACACAACTTTTCCTCCTATATTTCTTTCCATTCCTTATCAAAATGTGCAATTATTTTATACAATTGTAATTACAGTATAGATGACACTTTAAATATTTTAACATTACATTAAAGACAATTTTCTACATTTCCACTGTCCATATCATCAGTATAAGTTTCTTTTATTATTTATTTACTTAATTTATAATATAGAGACAGGGTTTCGCCATGTTGCCCAGGCTGATCTCAAACTCCTGTGCTAAAGTGATCCACCTTCCCCAGCCTCCCAGAGTATTGGGATGACAGGTGTGAGCTACTGTGCCCCACCACCAGCATGACTTTTCAATGGCCGTGTAATATTCTGCTTCATTCTCATTCCTTCCCATTCTATGCTCAATATTCCATTCGCAACTGTTTCACTATTGTCAGACATATAGGTAGGTTTCTGATTTATTATTATAAATATGAATATCTTTTATATAAAGATCTATTTATATTTTATTTTATTTATTTATTTATTTATTTTGAGACGGAGTCTCTCTCTGTCGCCCAGGCTGGAGTGCAGTGGCCAGATCTCAGCTGTCTGCAAGCTCCGCCTCCCGGGTTCACGTCATTCTCCTGCCTCAGCCTCCCGAGTAGCTGGGACTACATTAGCTGGGACTACAGGCGCCCGCCACCTCGCCCGGCTAGTTTTTTGTATTTTTTAGTAGAGACGGGGTTTCACCGTGTTAGCCAGGATGGTCTCGATCTCCTGACCTCGTGATCTGCCCGTCTCGGCCTCCCAAAGTGCTGGGATTACAGGCTTGAGCCACCGCGCCCGGCCTATTTATATTTTAAAATGCTTCTTGACTGGGCGTTATGGCTCATACTTGTAATCCCAGCATTTTGGGAAGCTAAGATGGGAGGATCTTTTGAGCTCAGGAGTTTGAAAGCAGCTTGTAGTCATCATAGAGAAACCCCATCTCTACAAAACATACAAAAATTAGCCGAGTGTGGTGGTGCGCCTGTAGTCCCAGCTACTCAAGGGGCTGACGTGGGAGGATCGCTTGAGCCTGGGAGGTCGAGGTTGTGGTGAGCCACAGTGCAGATTGCGCCACTGCACTCCAGCCTGGGTGACAGAGTGTAGATCGCGCCACTGGACTCCAGCCTGGGTGACAGAGTAAGACCCTCCCTGTCACACACAAAAAATTTTGTTTCTTTTGGATGAATTCTCAGGGGATAATTACTTTTCCTTTTCTCCAACAGATTAGGGACTGATCCTGTATCAACACAACTAGACCTCATACAGTATGATTAACCCTATTCTTTGAATGATTTTCATAGATTTTTGTTACTGTGAACTAGGGCTTAAGGGTATCTTACATATCAGGAAGTTGGGTAAATACACCTAGTTGGTCATGGTGTGGCATATTTGGGCCAAAAGGAAACAGCCTGTTAGGCTTTGCATCACAGAGCACTTTATTCTTTATTTATTTACTTTTAGTTTCATTTATTTTGAGATGGAGTCTCACTCTGTCACCTAGGCCAGAGTGCAGTGGAATGATCGTGGTTCCCTGCAACCTCTGCCTCCCAGGTTCAAGCGATTCTCCTGCCTCAGCCTCCTGAGTAGCTGGGATTACAGGCATATGCCACCACACCTGGCTGATTTTTGTAGTTTTGGTAGAGACAGGGTTTTACCATGTTGGCCAGGCTGGTCTCGAACTCCTGACCTCAAGTGGTCCACCCGCCTCGACCTACCAAAGTGCTGGGATTACAGGCATGAGCCACTGTGCCCGGCCGAGGTTTTGCATCACAAAGCACTTCAAAACACACAATAAGATATGGTTTCTGAATGTGTGCTAGAGAATCCTCTGGATCATTCTGTTGTTGCTTTTGGTATGTTCCCCCTTGTTTTTCAACACACTTAAAAAAATTGTATCCACATTATGATCTTAATGAACTTCTCTCAGCAAGAGAACTCATGGTTACTTTGATGTACCCAGACTACACAAAGGATAATTGAAATATGATCATGTTGTAATGATGATTAGTCTATAATGATTATCTGAGATTGAGTCATGCTGGCAGAAGCCCTACGGAAAGGAATACTTTCTTTAGATATTATTAAAAGCAAAACAATCAACCACTGTGGAAAGCAGTTTGGAAATTTCTCCAAGAACTTAAAACAGAACTATCATTCATCCCAGCAATCCCATTAGTGGATATATGCCCAAAGGAAAATAAATCCTTCTACCAAAAAGACACATGCACTCATATGTTTGTTGTAGCACTATTAATAATAGCAAAGACATGGGATCAACCTAGGTGCCCATCAGTAGTGGACTGGATAAAGAAAATGTGGTACATATACACCATGGAATACTATGTGGCCATTAAAAAAATTGGCTGGGCACTGTGGCTCACACCTGTAATCCCAGCACTTTGGGACGCCAAGGTGGGCGGATCATCTGAGGTCAGGAGTTTGAAACCAGCCTGGTCAACATGGCGAAAACCCATCTCTACTAAAAATACAAAAATTAGCTAGGCATGGTGGCAGGCACCTATAGTTCCAGCTACTAAGGAGGCTGAGGCAGGAGAATCACTTGAACCCGGGAGGCAGAGGTTGCAGTGAGCCGAGATCACACCACTGCACTCCAGCCTGGGTGACAGAGCAAGACTCTGTCTCCAAAAAAAAAAGTATAAGTGAGGGATGAACAGGGAGACCACAGAGGGCCATCTATGTGTGTGGGGCAGGGGAAAAGGGGGGCAGGAGGGTAGCCCTCATTTTCTTGATGTTCTCAAGTAAGTACGTGCCTAATTTCATAATAGAAAATCCTGCTTTGGTGTGAATCATTTGTTGGCATCCATGAACCAGAGACTCCCTGTTTCTCTCTCCTTGGTGCTAAGCTGCTTGGTTTGACTTCATGACATCACAGGATGAAGGAAAAGTATGAGATTGCCAAAAAGGAAGTACATATATCTAAGGCTGCATCCCAGGCAGGGTGAGACCTGTTCTCAGTGGGCTGGGAAGGGAGCAGTGAGTTTTGAAAGGGCTTTAGATCAGACCCCAGGGCAGTGACACCCATACCTGCAGGAAGAAGCAGGGAAAAGGAAGCCTCCAGCAGGGTAAACATCTCTCTGGGAAGATCCTGAGCTCTCTTACAGGAAGGGAACATCTGTGGCCAGTTTCACAAAACTTTCTCCTTCATCATCTTGGCCCACAGCCTGGGGCCTGACCAGAACAGGTCATTCATCAACGACCTTTCTTGAATCTGCCCTGGTCTTAGGTCACCTGTGGCCTTCATACGGCCAAATCCCTCATTAGATCCCTTGCTGTAATCTAACTTTTTTTTTTTTTTTTTTTTTTTTTTTGAGACGGAGTCTCGCTCTGTCACCCAGGCTGGAGTACAGTGGCATAATCTTGGCTCACTGCAACTTCTGCCTCCCAGGTTCAAGCGATTCTCCTGCCTCAGCTTCCCAAGTAGCTGGGATTACAGGTGGATGCCATCAAGCCCAGCTAATTTTTTATTTTTAATAGAGATGGGGTTTCACCATGTTGGCCAGGCTGGTCCTGAACTCCTGAGCCCAGGTGATCTGCCCACCTCAGCCTCCCAAAGTGCTGGGATAACAGGAGTGAGCCACTGCGCCCGGCCTAATCTCACTATTGATTAGTCAGTCCTTCATTCCTAAAGCTCTCTTGTTCTTCTCCCTCCTCCTCCTCCTCCTCTTCCTTCTCTTCCTCTTCTTCTTTTTGAGACAGGGTCTTGCTCTGTGACTCAGGCTTCTTGACTATAGTGGCATGATCATAGCTCACTGCAGCCTCTACCACCTCCAGGCTCAAATGATCCTCCCACCTCAGCTTCCCACATAACTGGGACCACAGGCACGTGTAACCATGCCCAGCTAATTTTAAATTTTTTTTGTAGAGATGGAGTCTCATTATGTTGCCCAGGCTGGTCTCAAACTCCTGGACTCAAGTGATCCTCCCACCTTGGCCTCCTGAAGTGTTGGGATTACAAGCATGAGCCACTGCACCTGGCCATTAAAGGTTTCTTCTTTGTTGAGTATTGTCAACCCTGGGACTGTGTACTTCTGACCCACAGTATCTGTGGTGGGCAGGGAGCTGAGAGTAAGTGGGAAAATGAAAGTGTGAAGCCAGTGAGCCAGGCCTGGAATAGGGAGAGGCAAGTGAGTGCCTAGGGTATAAAATTTAAGGAGCTCACTTGCAGGGTCATGCAAGTGTGAGGTGAGTGCTTCTTTAAAACTTTCAGGGCCAGTCGCGGTGGCTCATGCTTGTAATCCCAGCACTTTAGGAGCCTAAGGTGGCAGGATCGCTTGACCCAGGAGTTCAAGACAGCCTTGGCAACATAAGGAGATGCCGTTTCTACAAAAAATGAAAAAGAAATTAGCCAGGTATGATGGTGCACACCGGTGGTCCCAGCTACTTGGGAGGTTTAGGTGGGAGGATTGTTTGAGACCAGGAGGTCGAGGCTGCACTACTGCATTCCAGACTGGTGACAGAGCGAGACCCTCTCTCAAAAAACAAACAAACAAACAAAAAACAAAAAAGCTTGCCCCGTAGGTACCTAGCTTGCCTCACCCTAATCCCAGCCTTGCCCATGAGGCACGCTGCTCATCAGAAGGCCTGCTGGGCATGTTTGCTTGGATTTGAGTTACTTAGACACTGCCATCAGAGCATTTTCTTTCTTCCTACCGCATGACACCACCATGCAACAGAAACCCCAGGGCATGCATAAGTTCTGCAGACTCTTAGGCTGAATAATAATAACCAGCGGTGATCAGAATACAACCACTTCCCACAGAGTCTCAGGAAAACTCTTTGTTGGGGGAGTAAAATTAGAATGTTATTACAACTACTTAGATAGTATGCACAATGAAGAGTTCTCCACCTGAAGGCTTGGCAAGGGCTAGCTCTTCAAACAGATTTGTGAAAAGAGTAAGTGGAAGGAAATGAAAGTCAGAATTTTCCTCTCCAGATGTGGCCATCACTTCTTCAGTCTTAAGACCGTGAGATGCCAGGACAATTTGCAGAACTTGGTGGAAGCATCAGTGTGGTGTAATTGCCACTTCGTGAAACATTCTGCTCTTTTAAAAACTTTGCTAACATTTCCCATGCACCGTGGATGTTGCCTATCAGGGGAGGTAATTTAAAAGATGTCACATTCTCTCGGGTTTGTACAGAGCAGGAATGAATAAATAAGTCATTCAATGCTGCTTTGGATCTTTGTTCAGTCAGGTTTGTCCTTGTAACATGTCATGGGCTCGGAGTTGCCCATGTTACATTTCCAAAGGGCTCTTTGCAAATCCTTTTCAAAGCTGTCATTTGAATCACTGCTTATGAGCGCAGCATTTATAATGGCCCCATTGTCCAGGCTATCTAAATGCTACTTGGCTGAATTTTCTATGTGTTTACAGATGTTGAAATGTCTCCTGTGGTTGCTTTCTGCTCGTTGTTCCTATCTGACCTTTTTAATTAGGGTCTGGAGCCCCCACAGTCAGGAGAGCTGGAAAATAGGCACTGAGTGAGAAAAATCTTTGGAGGGAGCAGTCAGGCTTTGGGCAGAATGGCTAGCTGAATCTTTGTTGTAAAAATGAGTAAAGGAGGAATTCCAGGCCAATTTTTTTCTCATTGTTGGAACAAGCTTTGTCGTTTTTCCCAACTCTATTGTTTCAAACAGCACCTACTTCTTTTTTTTTTTTTTTGAGACGGAGTCTTGCTCTGTCGCCCAGGCTGGAGCGCAGTGACATAATCTCGGCTCACTGCAAGCTCCGCCTCCCGGGTTCACGCCATTCTCCTGCCTCAGCCTGCGAGTAGCTGGGACTACAGGCGCCCGCCACCTCGCCCGGCTAATTTTTTGCAATTTTAGTAGAGACGGGGTTTCACCGTGTTAGCCAGGATGGTCTCGATTTCCTGACCTCGTGATCCGCCCGCCTCGGCCTCCCAAAGTGCTGGGATTACAGGCGTGAGCCACCGCGCCCGGCCTCGGCACCTACTTCTAACAGGGACTTCTGATACTCTTCATCTCTGAGAGGTGGAGTACAGTCTCCCAGAGAGAATATCTCATCATCAGTGTCCTCAGGTGCTCTCTGCATCATGCGCCCCACAGTGTGTGTGGCCGATTAAAGATGACTGCAGATTCTTTGACATTCCTCCATGGAGAGGTGGGGTCTATGCTCCCTTTCCCTTGAATCTGGGCTTTAAGAGTCCTGGCACTTTCTTTCCTTCTTTCTGGTAAAAAAAAAAAAAAAGCCAACATAACACTCACTATCTTAGCAGTTTTTAAGTGTACAGTTCAGTAGTGTTAAATATATTTACCTTGTTGTAAAACAGGTCTCCAGAACTTTTTCATTTTGCAAAACTAAAATGTTATACCTGTTGAACAGCTCCCCACTCCCCACTTCCCTCCTTTTTTTTTTTTTTTTTTTTTTTTTTTTTTTGAGACAGAGTCTAGCTTTGTCACCCAGGCTGGAATACAGTGTTGCAATCCAATCTCTGCTCACTACAACCTCTGCCTCCCAGGCTCAAGCAATCCTCACACCTTAGCCTCCCGAGTAGCTGGGAGTACAGACATGAGCCACCATGCCCAGCTAATTTTTGTATTTTTTGTAGAGATGGGGTTTCACATGTTGCCCAGGCTGGTCTTGAACTCCTGGGCTCAAGTGATCCACCCACTTCATCTTTCCACAGTCCTGGGATTACAGGCCACAGTGTGGCCACTTTTCCTTTTTCTAGCCCCCAGTAACCACTATTTTACTTTCTGATTCTATGAATTTGACTATTTTAGGTACCTCATACTAGTGGAATAATATAGTATATAGCTTGTTGTGACTAGCTTATTTCACTTTGCCTAATGTCCTCAAGTTTTACTCATGTAGCATTTGACAGAATTTCCTTCTTTTTATGGCTAAATAATATTCCATTGTGTGTATGTCTGTATCACATTTTTTTAATCCATTCATCCATTGATGGATACTGGGTTGCTTCTACCTCTTGGCTATTGTGAATAATGGTGTAGTCAACATGGGTATGCAAATATCTTTGAGATTCTGTTTTCAGTTCTTTTGGATATACAGTATACCTGGAAGTGGGACTACTGCATTATACGGTAGTTCTATTTTTAATTATTTCAGGAACCCCCCATACTATTTTCCATAGAGGTTGTACCATCTTACAATCCCACCAGCAGTGCACAAGGGTTTCAATTTCCTCATATTTCACCAGTACTTGTAATTTTCTGTGTAGGTTTTTTTTTTTTTTTTTTTGAGACAGAGTTTTGCTCTTGTTGCCCAGGATGGAGTACAATGGCATGATCTTGGCTCACCGCAACCTCCACCTCCCAGGTTCAAGTGATTCTCCTGCCTCAGCCTCCCGAGTAGCTGGGATTACAGGCATGCACCACCACACCCGGCTAATTTTGTATTTTTAGTAGAGATGGGGTTTCTCCATGTTGGTCAGGCTGGTCTCGAACTCCCGACCTCAGGTGATCCACCCACCTCGGCCTCCCAAAGTGCTGGGGTTACAGGTGTGAACCACTGCACTCAGTCTTCTGTTTTTTTTTTTTTTGTCTTGTTTTTAAATAGGACCCATTCTAAGGGGTGTGAGGTGATATCTCATTGTGGTTTTGACATGCATTTCTTTGATAATTAGTGATGTTGAGGATCTTTTGAATGCTAGCAGTTTCTGATTCCCCTAATGGAGTGACCCCATGGAGAGGCCTTGGTAATATTATACATGGAGGGGGAGAGGAGCCCAGCTGAGCTCAGCTTTCCAGCCATCCCTGCTAAGGGGCCTGCATGTGAGTGAGCCATCTTGGACCCTCCAGATCACCCAGCCACCAGCTGAATGCCACCAAGTTACTCCAGTTGATGGTACATGGAGCAGAAGAATTGCCCAGCTGAAGTCTCCCCAGATTCCTGATCCACACAATTGTGAAATATAATAAAAATTGTTGTTTTAATCCATTAAGTTTCTGGATAATTTGTTTTGCAGTAATAGGTAACTGACCAGTGGACAAATGTCCTTTCTTTGACAGTGGTTTAGATTTGCTGTATTAAATATACTGTAATGACATGTATGGTTGGACAGTTGATATAATGCTCACAGGTCAGAAAGAGAGCCACCATCATTGACTCATTGTTTTCTTCCTGACGTGCAACTTCTAGAGGAGCAATAACTGAACCTCTAACCTCTACTTTCTGGTCTACACATATTCTCTGGGCAATCATTGGTATGTCCCTTAAGTGGTCTAACTGCTGGGGGTTTGGATCTGTACTGAACATAAATGCATGTTCACACTCTACTTTTGGGCTGAATGAAGGTGTAAGACCAACTTTGGTTGTTAACTGATCAAAATTAGTTTTATAGATTCTTATAGCTTTGTAGATAAATTTGTTGTGGTTGTTTGTAATTGGCCAGTGGATTGGTGAAGACTTGGGTCTTTACTTGGATGCCACCCTCCCACTCATCAGTCCACCCTCTCTGACCCTGTACTGCATATCATGCTGGAAGACAGCTGGACAGGAGGCTACACCCCAGCTACCAGCCCTAAATATATTCTCTAATGCTTTCTTATGCTAACCAAAAGGACTACACTAGTATAATACTTTCTTCTCAGACTTATAATTTAGTTTGCAGCTAAATTTTTAGTTGCTCACAGCCAAGCTTTCTAAACAGGCTATGCATGTGACTCTGTCTGCTTGGTGGCACCTATAGTGTCACTGACATGTGCTGAGGAAGGAGATAGGGATGGGGGAGAAAGAAAAGAAAGACAAAAGTGTTGTCATCTTTGACTCTTTCAGGACCAGTGACTGGGTTTTTGAACAGAAAGCAAGATGCAAAGTAGAAATAACTTACTCCCAAAGACTCTCACCACCCTCTTTGTCATAGCTCATTTTGGTTTCTTTCTATCATATTACCATTTATTTGCTTCATAGTGCTACTTATGATCTATAATTATCTCATGTATCTTTGTTTTCTGTTCTTCTCCCATGCCAGAATGTGAGTTCCATCAAAACCTCCTCTGTATTGCTCACTGCTGCACCCCCAGCTCCTAGCTAAGTGCTTGATTTATGTCAGGCGATCATTAAACACTAGCTGAACAAATAGAAGAGATATGAAATAAAATAATATCTTTGGTTGGGCATGGTGGCTCACACCTGTAATCCCAGCACTTTGGGAGGCCATGGCGGTGGATCATTTGAGGCCAGGAGCTTGAGATCCGCCTGGCCAACACGGTGAAACCCTGTGTCTACTAAAAATACAAAAATTAGCTGGGTGTGATAGTGCATGCCTATAATCCCAGCTACTAGGGAGGCTGAGGCAGGAGAATTGCTTGAACCCGGAGGGCAGAAGTTGCAGTGAACTAAGATCTCACCACTGCATTCCAGCTTGGGAGACAGAGTGAGATGCCATCAAAAAAACCAAAAAGTATCTTCATCTTCTCACCAATAATAATCCACTAGGTCAGTGCTTCTCAAACTTCAATATGCATAAGATTCATCTGTGTATCTTGTTAAAAATGCAGACTTTGATTCAGTAGGTCTTCTGGGGTAGAGCCTGAGTACATGCATTTCTTTATTTTTTCTTTCTTTCTTTTTTTTGAAACAGTGTCTTGCTCTGTTTCCCAGGCTGGAGTGCAATGGCATGATCTCGCCTCACTACAGTCTCAACCTCCCGGCTCAAGCGATCCTCCTACCTCCGCCTCCAGAGTAGCTAGTACTACAAGCATGCATCATGAGGCCCGGCTAATTTTGCTTGCTTTTTGTAGAGATGAGATCTCATTACATTGCCCAGGCTGGTCTTGATTCTGACTCTTGGGCTCAAGCAATCCACCTGCCTCAGTCTACCAAAGTGCTAGGATCACAGGCGTGAGCCGCCATACCTGATAAGAACTTACATTTCTAACCATCTCCTGGGTGACGCTGATGCTGCTGGCCAGGTACCATGCTTTCAGAAGCAAGACATTGGACCAAGCCCCCCGAGGCAGATTGTCCTATTCACCTTTGTATTCCCAGCCTAATAAGGTGCTTGGTGTATAACAGGTACTCAAAAATTGTTTGTTAAATGAATGGATAAAACTACAAGGTGGTGGCTCACACTGTAATCCCAGCACTTTGGGAGGCTCAGGCATGTGGATGACTTGAGGTTAGGAGTTCGAGACCAGTCTGGGCAACATGGTAAAACCTTGTGTCTGTGAAAAATACAAAAATTATCCAGGTGTGGTGGTGTGCACGTGCAATCCCAGTTACTTGAGAGGCTGAGGCATGAGAATTGCTTGAACCCAGGAGGTAGAGGCTGCAGTGAGCCGAGATCGTGCCACTGCACTCCAGCCTGGGAAACAGAGTGAGATTCTGTCTCAAAAACAAACAAACAAATGAACATGAACAACCAAACAAACAAACACTAAATGAAGCACAGGAATATATGAAAAACCTAGCAAAGCAAATCTCAAGTGACTGGTAGAGACAGTAAGTGACCTGCAATCTCAATGTGGACTTTTGGGGGCTTTTGCGTTTTTTCACCTGCATTAAGGAGTGGGGCAGAGGGAGCAGAGGTGGGAAAGGGCTTTCTCATCCTAAGCCCACAGATGGAAGAGATTTCATCACTTGGTTGCAATAATAAATTTTTTCCAGTATGAATATGTAGAGAGGCATCTAGGAAATGGGTGAAGAAGGTACCATTTGCGACAGTCCTTGTATATTTTCTTTCCTTTCTTCTCCTAGATTTTTCTTCTTTTTTAAAAACTATTTTATCTTATTTTTATTTTTTTGAGACAGGGTCTCACTCTGTCACTCAGGCTGAACTGCAGCGGTACAATCACCACTCACTGCAGATTTGACCCAGGCTGAAGTGATCCTTCCATCTCAGCCTCCTGAGTAGCTGGGATTACAGGTGTGCACCACCACGCCTGGCTAATTTTTTTTAATTTTTCGTAGATGGGGTTTCACCATGTTGCCCAGGCTGATCTTGAACTCCTGGGCTCTAGCAATCTGCCCACCTTGGCCTCCCAAAGTGCTGGGATTAAAGGCATGAGCCACTGCACACAGCCAGGTTCTTCTTAATATCTTCTGCCTTAACCTTTATATTTTCTGCCTTTCTTGTTGGCTCTCTTGTTCTCTCTTTCTGTCTCGTCCTATCTCCCTTTGGATCTGACATACTGATTTCAACACTGGAGAGATGGAGGATAATTACTAAAATTGTTCTTCTAGCTACTTATGCAGATCTTTGCTGAGAAGGGGTAGAAAATGGCCTAAGATTCAGGCCTTGATAATTCTGTGCTATTTCTGTATGCAGTGGACAATTAGACTTCGACGCAAGGCACAACACTTTCTCATGTGTTTTTTTCTTTGGAAAGTAAGTATTTCACAAGAAGGGATTTCAATTAATTCATGAACATCTCTTTCTCTTTTTCTTTCACTCCTCCTCCTTAAGGAACATTGTGAAATACATTAAAAGCAAGAAAACAGGCACAATTACGTGGTAGGCCTTACCCAGGCACATTGAAAATAGAATGTTGCTGCTGATTTATACATCCTAATAATATTCATTGTCCAGTTTTGGCATGAAGTCATTCCATATTTTACATAGGTTGAAGGGCTTTTACTATTGAAGCCCAAAAGACAGGTCCATGGCAGAGTGAGAGTGTAGCATCTTTGACTCTTAGTGCATTTGATGAGAACTAATAAATTGGCACCCAGGCGCAGCGGTGGCTCGTGCCTGTAATCCCAGCACTTTGGAGGCCAAGGCAGGCGAATCACTTGAGGTCAGGAGTTTGAAACCAGCGTGGCCAACATGGTAAAACCCTGTCTTTACTAAAAATACAAAAATTAGCCAGACATGGTGGCAGGTGCCTGTAATCCCAGCTACTTGGGAGGCTGAGGCAGAAGAATCACTAGAACCTGGGAGGTGGAGGTTGCAGTTAGGTGAGATTGCACCACTGCACTCCAACCTGGGTGACAGAGTAAAACTCCATCTTTAAAAAAAAAAAAAGAAAAGGGAACCAATAAATTAATAAATGGGTGGTGATCCCAATGTGCTGTCCCTACTTTAGTGACTGACATGCACTTTCCTGAAAGTGCTGTCTTTTGAAATACTTTGAAAGTGTTGGCTTTTCAAAATAATAAATTCATCTCTGTTCATTGTCATTGAATATTAAGTTTCATAAATGTTCCTTTAAGCTTCCTCTCCTTCCTGTGCGGGAAAGGCTACCATCTTTGTATCATTTCCCCATTTCTTGATTCTGTCCTTACTTCCCTTCCTGCCAGAGGTACTCTCTCTCTCTCTCAACGAGGTCTGTTCCACAGGCATTCTTTCTCCAAACATCATCTTGAAAGTCAATTGGCCTTCCTTGATAATCTGTTTCCTGATTTTCTCTGTGGCATGTAGTTCAATGGTTAAATGTGTGTGTTCAGGAGTCATTCTCCCTGGCTTTCAACCCTAATTCCACAACATACCGGCTGGGTAACTCTAGAGAAGATCTTTTACATATCTGTGCTTCAATTTCCCCATTCAAAAGACTGGGGAACTTCCTTTCCTATATATATATATTTCATACATATATATATAAAATACATATATATTAGAGATGGGGTCTCACTCTGTCACCAAGGCTGGAATGCAGTGGCAAAATCACAGCTTACTGCAGCCTTGATTTTCTGGGCTCAAGCCATCTTCCCACCTCAGCCCCTTAAGTAGCTGGGACTAGAGGCGCGTACCACCATGCCTGGCTAATTTTTGCATTTTTGTAGAGACAGGGTTTTGTTGTCAAGGCTCGTCTCGAACTCCTGGGCTCAAGCGATCCACCTGCCTCAGCCTCCTGAAGTGCTGAGATTATAGGTGTGAGCCATCGTGCCTGGCCAATAATTTTTTTTTTTTTTTTTTAGAGACAGTATCTCATTCTGTCACCGAGGTTGGAGTGCAGTGTCAAGATGACAGCCCACTGCAGCCTCAAACTCCTGGGCTCAAGCAGTTTTCCCACCTCAGCCTCCCAGAGTGCTGGGATTATAGGCACGAACCACCATGCCTGGCCCTTTCCAGCTTCGTGGCCCATAAATGTCTTTCTGAAGGAACCGGAAGTCATATCTTTGAAATGTAAACATCAGAGATTGTGCCCCTATCTCCCAGTTTCTGAGTGAGGGCAGGAGCCTAACTTTGGTAGGTCCCTTGCTTCCAGTTGTAAAACTACCTGCAATAAAGACAAGAGAAGTTTATTTTCCCTTTGTATAAAACCAATTAACTAACAGATAATCACCCTCAAATACCAGGTGAATTTAGGATGCACTGTGTGTAATAAATGGTGCTGCCAAGTCCTCTTACTTGAACTTGCAATCTCAATGTGGACTTTGTATGTCTTGAGAACTTGTATGTAATGGATGGTACTGGCTGTATAAAAGGGTGACATTTCAGCTGGGCGCAGTGGCTCACACTTGTAATCTCAGCACTTTGGGAGGCTGAGGCATGTGCATCACCTGAGGTCAGGAGTTCGAGACCAGCCTGGCCAACTGGTGAAACCCTGTCTCTAATAACAAATACAAAAATTAGCTGGGTGTGGTGGTGGGTGCCTGTAATCCCAGCTACTAGGGAGGCTGAGGCAGGAGAATCGCTTGAGCCTGGGAGGCGGAGGTTGCAGTGAGCTGAGACCAACTGTGCCATGGCACTCCAGCCTGGGTAACAGAGCGAGACTCCGTATCAAAAAAAGAAAAAAGGTGAGATTTCTTTCTGTCAGCAATCTCTTAGCAAATTGCCTGTGATGTGCATCCCATTCTGGTTTAATCCTTATTCAGTAATAAACCTTTTCTTTCTCTACTACCTTTACGGAAACGTTTTCTGGGTTGGGAGAGGATGTTGTTATTAATTATATTACCTGAACAATGTATATTGATATATCTGTGTTTGTGCATATAATTGCTTTATTTAATGCTTTATTTAATCCTCTTTTAGCACAGAATTTACAACAGAAAAGGATTGTCTTTTGCAAATTTCTCAGAAAGCACTAGAATCAGTGTTTTAAATAAGTAGATTACTAACAGTTATCTCTAAAAACCCAACTGATGTTCCCCTTTCTTCTAACTACTCTGTAAGTTTCAGTGATATTATGGTAAGGTACAGCTCTTTAAAAGCCTCCAGGAAGCTGTGAGGCTTTTGTTTCTCAGCATGTGAACCTATGGTCTTAGTGAATCTTTAGCAGGCAGAGAGTTCAGGATCATGAAGTTTTACATGCCTTTATTACCACAAATTTAATAGTCCTGGTCCTAATTATGCTTGTGGGTGTTTATTGTAATGAAATAAGACATTTGAGTATGATGTATGCTTCCTCTCTAGATCAAAGGGAAGCAGACTGCAGAGTCCAGAAGGCAATTTATAACCAAGATCTAATGGACACACACACATAAGCACACACACCCATGGCCCTGTGAGAGAAGTAACCAAGAATTAAGGCATTTAGTAGCTGTGCATACATCATCGGCTGGCTGTCACTGGTGAGCCACAAATGACGTAGCAGTCATGGAAAGCCAGAGACTGCTAAATAGAATTTTAGAATTTGGGGCTTTCTAAAATGCAGAAATGAACAGATTGTTCTTCAGCTTAAAACTTTTTTTTTTTTTTTTTTTGAGATGGAGTCTCACTCTGTCGCCCAGGCTGGAGTGCAGTGGTGCAATCTTGGCTCATTGCAATCTCTGCTTACCGTGTTTAACTGATTCTCCTGCCTCGGCCTCCCAAATAGCTGGGATTACAGGTGTGTGCCACCACGCCCAGCAAATTTTTGTATTTTTAGTAGAGATGGGGTTTCACCATATTGGCCAGGCTGGTCTAGAACTCCTGACCTCAAGTGATCCACCTGCCTTGGCCTCCCAAAGTACTAGGATTACAGGCATGAGCCACCAAGCCCAGCCCAGCTTAAAACTTTTTAGCAGTGATACCTTCTACTGAATATGCATGACTGCCTGGCACAGCTAATGAGGCCTCCAGTGGCCTCTCCCTGCTCCAGCCCCTCCTCTGGGGTTCCCCACCTCAGACTGCGCTCCAGCCCCCTGGATGTGTTCTACCTCTGGGCCTTTGCTGCTTCTGCTGGAAAAGTCCTTCCTCCAGTTTTCTAACTGGTGAACACCTGTTCATGTTTCACATTTCATCTTAGGTTGCTTCCCTGGGAGGCATTTCCTGAACTGTTCTTATCTTTTTTGGGGTCTCTGTTTTGCCCCAGTCATCCCTTAATGGAGCTCACCTTTCGGACAGTGAACTTCTCAAGTGCAAGGGCCACTTCACTCATCCAAGTGGTAACTGGGCCTGACCCTGCTTAGCTTCTGAGATCAGACAAGATTGGGCATGTTCAGGTGGGTATAGATGCAGACCATGGGCATTTTCGAGAAGCCACTGCGTCCCTAGCACCCAGAGGACAGCCTGGCACATAGTTGCTGCTCAACAACCCCTGGTGTTTACTGAAAGGAGCCTTAGGCTGTGGAATGAATTCTGTCTCCCAAAGTGTAAATATGGAAGCCCTAACCCGCAATGTGACTGTATTTGGAGATAGCGCCTTTAAGAGGACAATTAAGATAAAATGAGATCTTCATGGTGGGGCCCTAATCCAATATGACTGATGTCTTTATAGGAGGAAGAAATACCAGGTGCGCATGCCCAGAGAAAAAGTCCTGTGAGAACACAGCAAGAAGATGGCCATCTACAAGCCAAGGAGAGGGGCCTCAGGAGAAATCGAACCTGTCACACCTTGATCTTGGATTTCCAGCCTTCAGAACTGTGAGAAAGTAAATTTCTGTGTTCGAGCTACCAGGTCTGTGGGATTTTGTTACGGCAGCCCTAGCAGACTAAGACAGGCATCAATGGTTCCAATGTTTTCATTTTTTTTTTCAGGTAAGCAGCCCCAAGCCCAGAGAGATGAAGCAATTTGCCCAAAGTCACATAGCAAGTTAGCTGAAGAGTTGGGATTAGAATCCAGCTCCTGTGACTTCTCTCTTTTTACTGTTTTTCCAGTTTCCCTTCCCAACCTACCCACTGAAAAGCTTTTTGAGTGACGGTTTTAGAAATCCCAGTTCTGTATACAAAGCAGAATTGAGCACAGCTGCTCCAATGAAGGGCTCAGAACTCCCAGGCTTTTCTCTCTCCCCTCCCCGTTTTCCCTGTTGCACCTCTGCAGCGCCCTGAGGATTGACGGAATCTAGTTTGAAAGCTACTGCTCTACCCCACTGCCTCCTGAATGCAATGTCACAAATCTTCCCAACTTGCCATTTCTCTCACACTGACATAAAGCATTAGAAACCTGTTGTGAAGTAGGAAAGCTAACTGGGTCAGTAGATGATTAGGATTTCAGAGAAGGAAAAGTTACCCAATTGATTAGACTCTGTCCTGGGGCGATGATACTGAAGATTTCTACAGATGCAGCAGAAACATCTGGAAACCAGGTGTGTCCCAGCTCTGGTCTGGGACCCATTTCATAAACTGGCAAATATCCAGAATATACACATGGCTTATTCTGAGGTGTACTGAAGTTTCAATGAAGCTACTTTGGTAATGACTAGGAGAAGAAAATCCTGTGGCTGGACTTTGTTAGTGCTGTATGGCCAAGGACAGTGTTTCTCTAATTATGGCCTGTGTACCTCCTTGGATCTCGATCACCTGTATATTTGGGAATATGCAGGTTCCAGGGTCCCACCTGAAACTACAGAATCTGTATTGAGATCCCAGGTGATTCTCATGTACACTCAAATTTAAGATTATTAGCACCTGGACTTTGGAATCAGCCAGATAAACTTTTGGATACTGGGTTGGCTACTTTCTAGATGTGGCCAAGTCATTTTACTTGCCGTGCTTTTGCTTTTCTTGTCTGTAAAGTGGACATGATACCTATTTTACAAGGTGATTTTGAGTAACAAGGTCAGCATTAAACACTTATCCTCTTTAGGGAGAGACAGAGGAGATGAAACAGAGTAGAATTGAGAAAAAGCAGTTTCTTAGACCCCCCTGTGAAGTTTTTCTTATTTCAACAAATAATAAAATAACAAATTCATACACTTTCTTAGTGCTTGTTTGGACTTAAGCATTTAAAAATAACTTGAGCGTTTTATAGGCACCAAGGATGACATCTGAGTGCTGGAAATACTTGACCTTTGACCTGTTGTGAAGTAGGAAAGCTAACTGGGTCAGTAGCTGATAAGATAAGCTGGAGTGAAGGTGGAGTGAAGGTGCTAGCGGACTGAACCCTGGGAGACTGTCTTCTGTTTTATGAATGTGGTCATGCTCTGAGTCAAATGATGTCCCTGGTAAGGACATCTCCCAGAAAAGCTTAGAAATCAGCTGTGATCCTTTTTCCCTGAAAGACCCTTGACTTGGATGTTAAGGGTTCTCTACAATGATACTGGCTACCTTTACTGAGTACTACTTCTCAGCCAGGCATTGTGCTAAGTGCTTTATGTGCATTATGCTGTGCAATCCTGCAAATACCCTGACAGGGCAGGTAATATTATTAATGCCATTTTGCCAATGACAAAAGTAACTCACTGATTAGGACTCTGAGTAGTATCCATACCACTGTAAGGATGACAAAGAGCAAAGGCAGATTAGGTCTGGCTCTGATGTTTGTTGGGTGTTTTACTTAGATTTAACCCCCAGACAAGTCTGAGTCTTGATATGGTCTTGCCTATTACTCTACTTCTTTCTCTGCTGTGCACAGATGCAGACTGGCATCTCAGTTAATACCAGGTTGTGTGCTTAAAGTCCAATGAATAGCATTTTTTTTTGAGATGGGGTCTCATTCTATCACCTGGGCTGGAGTACAGTGGTGCAATCTCGGCTCACTGCAACGTCCGCCTCCCATGTTCAAGCAATTCTCCCACCTCAGCCTCCCGAATCAGCTGTGATCCTTGTTCTCTGCAAGACCCTTGACTTGGATGTTAAGGGTTCTCTATAATGATACTAGCTACCTTTACTGAGTATTACTTGTCAGCCAGGCATTGTGCTAAGTGCTTTATATGCATTATGCTGTGCAATCCTGCAAATACCCTGACAGGGCAGGTAATATTATTAATGCCATTTTACAGGGGTGTGCCACCATGCCTGGCTAATTTTTGCATTTTTAGTAGAGATGGGGTGTCACTATGTTGGCTAGGCTGGTCTCTAACTCCTGACCTCAGGTGATCTACCTGCCTTGGCCTGCCAAAGTGCTGGGATTACAGGCATGAGCCACTGCACTGAGCCCAATGAATAGCATTTAATAAATGTTTGTAAATGCTCTGAATGTACTATGAGCACATTCATTTGTACTATGAGTACAAAGTTGTACACATAGATTATTTATCATAGCAAAAAATGGAAAGTAACCTTGGCTACTTCTACATAGTTATTTAATTTATTTTTTTTATTTTTTTTTTATTTGGAGCCTTGCTCTGTCACCCAGGCTGGAGTACAGTGGCGTGATCTTGGCTCACTGCAACCTCCGCCTCCTAGCCGCCTAGGTCCAAGTGATTCTCCTGCTTCAGCCTCCTAAGTAGCTGGGACTACAGGTACATACCATCATGCCCCACTAATTTTTGTATTTTTGATAGAGATGAAGTTTCACCATTTTGGCCAGGCTGGTTTTGAACTCCTGACCTCAAGTGATCCGCTCACGTCTGCCTCCCAAAGTGCTGGGATTACAGGTGTGAGTCACCGTGCCCTTCGATTTAGGATGTTTTTTGACTCTGAAAAAGAAAAATTGTCTGATTTTTCTTTTTCTGTTTTTATTTTTACAGTGAGCTGAACATGCATCATTTTTATAACTGGGACAAATGTGCCACTATTAGTTTGAAAATTAAATGCCTTGGAAATAAAAAGCTAAACATTCTACCATCTTCCATGTTATTGTGCCTTTGTATTTGCTTCTCTAAGAGAGTGATTAGGAGATGCTCTGAAGACTCTCAGCAGACCAAAAGGAGAGCTATTCTAAACATTCCTTTTAGCACCTTCACATACACTCAGTGCACTCCTCAATATATCACCCAATGCATTCTTGTTGAATGAATGAATGAGCATTGAAAAGAAAATCTGTGATCAATATGCAAAGTATTGCAAAAGAAGAACACTTTCATAAGGATGAGAAGTCATAACAATAGAAAATAATAACTTCCAATGTCTTTTTCTTAGATTCCTGGTAGCTGGATTAATTTGTTTTCAAAGTGATTCACTGAGTCTACTGAGATCCTAGAACAAGGTTGGGGCTGTTTAAGTCACTCTAAAGGCTCCCTCCAGACATTCCTGTCAGCCTGTCTACACCACATTTTTTTCGTTATTCTCGTTGCCTTTGGTGGCTGTCACAGATAGGAGGGCCAAATCATGCTCCCAGCAGCACATACCGTTTCTGCTTTGTCCATCTCTTGCTCACTATAATAGGACACTCTTCTTCCACAGATAGAACAGATTTCCGGTTCTTAGAAAGGCTTCCCAACGTCTGCCCAGGCCTTGATTTTATTTGTGATTCAGAGAATGGCTCTTGGCCAACACAAGAGAATGCCAGTTCAGGGACGACTGTGGTTTGAATGCCCCTCCAGAACTCATGTTGAAATCTGATTGCATTGTAATAGTATTAACAGTGGGGCCTTTAAGAGGTGCTTAGGTCATGGGGGCTCATGAATGAATTAACGCTGTTATCATTGGGAGTGGGGTCCCAATAAAGGGATACAATTTGGCCTGATTTCCTGTCTCGCCCATGATAAAGGGATGATACTCAGCCTGATTTCCTGTCTCGCATGCCTGCTTGCCCTTCCGCCATGTTACGATGCAGCAAGAAGGCCCTCACCAGAAGCAGCCCCTCAGCCTGGGACTTGCCAGCTTCCAGAACCGTAAGAAATACATTTACAGGAGTCTCTCTGAATCTGCTGTGATTGTGGGGGCTGTCTGAAAAAGAAAATTCAAACAAAACATTTTTTTAATGGTGTTCTGTTATAGCAACACAAAACAGAGTAAGAAACCATTCAAAACAGACCCTTACTTTGGCAACTAGATGTCTCTGATATGAAAGTTGGGGGTAAGGCACCCAGATCTGCAGAAAGGCTCAATAGATTTGTCCTCATAGATGCAACAGTTGTGTCATAATGGTAGAAATAGAGATTCTCTACTATGGGAGATTTAAAAAAAATGAAACCTTCAGTGACCACCTACTCTGTGACAGGCACGAGGTTGGGGAGCTGGGGCACTGCTGGTGGGTTTCATGGTGCTGTGGTTCTGTCTATTCTCATCAGCCTGTGAGGCAGGAAAGTACTGGCAGCACCTCACAGGCCTTGTCCTCTTCATAGCCCCCTCCCGGGAGCCACATCAGTCTCGATTTCAGGTGAAAAAACAAATGAACAAAGCACAAAGATGGTCCTCACTGGCCGCCTGAGCCTAGCATGTCATCTGCAGAAGAACCTGGCTTCCTCGCCATTTCTCCCGTGGTCTCTGGCCTGAAATAGTTTTCTTCTTATTAGCGGTTGATCTCAGCGCTGGGCAATGAGACCTTCACCAGGCCAGTGTTCAGAATCCACTGAGTAGACTGAGCGGGAGGGACTGACAATCAGTTCTAAAGGGACAAACACACAGCCAATTTAGCTGCTTAGTTCCAGACCCTGCATGTCAACAGTAAGCTAGGAGCTCTGAGGCAAGTCTACTCCTCAAGGCAGCAACTGGGTATTTTCCCCTGAGCTCCACGGGGCATTGTAATACAGGGGAGGAAGGAGGGAGATGGAGCAAAGATTAAGATGCACAGGACTAGTAGGGCCTCCCGTCTGCTTTGCAGGCGTAGAGCAGGAGAATCTCCCAACCACTTGTTTTTTTAGAGACAGATTTCACTTTGTTGCCCAGGTGAGTGAAGTGGCACAATCATAGCTCACTGCAGCCTTAAAATCCTGGGCTCAAGGGACTCTGCTGACTCAGCCTCCTGAGTAGCTAGACTGTAAGTGAGTGCCACCAAGCCTGGCTAATTTTTTATTTTTATTTTTTGTAGGGAAGAGGATCTCACTATGTAGCCCAGGCTAGTCTCAAACTCCTGGCCTCAAGTAATCCTCCTGCCTCGATCTTCCAAACTTCTGGGATTACTGGCACAAGCCACCAAGTCTGTTTCCTCATCCTAAGAACAGAATGAGAAGAGGAGAGAAGGAAAGATCTCTAGGAACTATAATTAGGACTGTTCTTTAATTAAGAAAAACTGATTGAACATGTATAATTTTGAGATGGTATAGTATAGCAGGCAGAGTGTAGCAGCTTGAACTTGAAAATTTCTGCTTCATCAAGGTAAGAAGTACATTGATTTTAAATACTTCCATTAATTAATCCACTGAAATTCCTCATATTTCCAAGATTTCAGTTCTCACTGAAATCTTTCCAGAGCTCTCCTGTTAAACTTTGTTCATATAAAGATGACTTTAAGACAGAATATCCATTCTTAGCAAATGCTCTTTGGAAAAGCCAATACTTCCCTTGTTTTTGTTTTTGAGACAGAGTCTTGCTCTGTCACCCAGGCTGGAGTGCAGCGGTGTCATCTTGGCTCACTGCAACCTCTGCCTCCCAGGTTCAAGCGATTCTCCCACCTCAGCCTCCTGAGTAGCCGGGACTACAGGCTTGTGACACCATGGCTGGCTGATTTTTATATTTTTAGTAGAGATGGAGTTTCACCTTGTTGGCCAGGCTGGTTTTGAACTCCTGACCTCAAGTGATCCACCAGCCTTGGCCTTCCAAAGTGCTGGGAGTACAGGCGTGAGCCACCACGCTCGGCCTGGAAAAGCCAATGCTTGATTTTTAAGAAGTCAGACCCTACAAGTGATCTTGTAATGAAGAGTCACCCCGCTTCATCCCTTCTCATACCTGGTCTTACTCCCTGGAGACAAGCTCTTTTAATAGTTTCCAGTTTTATTGCAGTAGTTACTTCAGTAGTCAAAATACTATGTTAACATTTGCTTAATTATGAATTTATCAATTTTAGACAATATATGTTGAGTCTTCTCTAGAAAAGTGAAGATTCACCTCCGTTCCTTCTCACCTCCTTTCTCTCCCAATTTTGATTTTAAATAATGCCTTTATGAGTTTAAATAATAGGTATACCTTTACTTCTTTTTCTTCTTCTCTTTCTGTCTTTGGTCAGATTCAACTCATCTCCACTTGATGTGAAGCTATCATGTAACTGTTCTTTTCCTTCCACCTTTCTAACTGCTGACTTTCTGGTGTAAGTTTGACTTTTCAAAAGTCAGTATGGGGATTTTCAGTGGATTCATTAACGGAAACAGTTTCGATAGAAATCTCCCCTCTTCCTTCTTCTGGAAAACTTAGTCTCTTCCCAAATATCCAAGTGGCTTAAGATTTCTGCCTTCTACAGCCTACACATGACTGTCCATGCATTGTTGACACTTGTGACAATGACTCCATTGTGGAGGTATAATGTATCTACTTACAAGGAAATCTTCCTCACTGACTTTGAGCATGCCTCAAGGACAAGAACCAGGCATTACATCTCTGAATCCCCATGACCTAGCAGAATGCCTGGCACATAGTAGGACTTCAAGATCTCTTTGCTGTGGAATGTATATCTGTATTATATATCTCTTTTTAAAAGACAGGGTCTCTGTCACCCTGGCAGGAGTGCAGTGGCATGATCATAGCTCACTGCAACCTCTAACTCCTGGGTTCAAGAAACCCCCCTGCCTCAGTCTCCTGGGTAGCTGGAGCTACAGGCATGTGCCATCATACCTGGCAATTTAATTTTTTTTTTTCTTTTTGTAGAGATTGGTTCTTGCTATATTGTCCAGGCTGGTTTCAAACTCCTGGACTCAAGTGATCCTCCTGCCTCAGCCTCCCAAAGCACTGGGATTACAGGTGTGAGCCACCATGGCTGGCCTCTATGACATATATTTACATAATTAGAATGTTTATTGTTTGAAGGGGTAAGATGTCTTAAAAATATGTCCAAACATGAAAACAAATTAACGCTGTGTTTCTAATATTGTGGTCCCCTGAGTGAGCATGTATGTATGTGTACATGTATGTGAGGTTCTTGATTCTGGAAAAAGTAGACAGAGTGGCTCTGTGAAGAAGGATCAGCCCACAGCAGATGCAGTACCAGCTTCCAGAATGAAAGGCAGAGCTGCTTTCTCCAGTCAGGCACACAAGATCTGCTTCTCTTTGTAACTTGTTCTGACTCTCAAGCTGTTGAGAGTTTTCACAAATAAAACCCCAAAACAACTCTGAAAGTCCTACCGGTAGATCTAGTCCACTCAATCTGAACCAAGATGACCTGCTTCTAAACATATTCCCAAGATTTCAGCTCTCATTGAAATCTTTTCAGCATTCTTCCATGAAGTTTTGTTCATATAAAGATGACTTCATAAGAGAACGTCCATTCTTAGAAAATGCTCTTTGCAAAAGCCAGTACTTGTAGAAGAGACTGTCGTTTCTCTGCCACTTTCCCCTTAGGCTTTACCATTTTAGTGCCTACTGGGCCAGTTGCCAGCCTCTGCGTGTTTTTGCTGGAGGACTTTCTCTGACCAGCAGAGTCCTCTTGGCTTACCCATGGGACAGACTGGAAATGCCAGGGAATCAACATCCCTTGCCTCTAGCAGTCCTCAGTCAATGACTGATGAGAATTGATTTATAAATATCACTTCCCTTGCCCCTGGACTCCCACAAATCCCCAGTGGGATTGCACTCCAGTTACCCAAGTAATGACTTGTTTGCTAATATTCCCTTTATTGACCACCTTCCTCTCTCCGTCTCAGTTTTTCATCCCCTACCAGTGTTTTCTGGGATCTCTACATACAAAAACGACCTGCACTTAAATCCCGTTTCAGCATCTATCTATGGGGGAACCCAAGCTAGGGTAATATTCTTATACAGTAAGTTAGACAGTCATTTTTCCTTCCCTTCAATTATTTCCTGCAAGGGAATCATTTAGCCTTCTGATATTCACCGTGGAGCTAATGCTGATGTGCCCCTGGTGGAAGTCAGTGCCCATCTTTGTGGGAAACATTTGTAGGGGAATGGCTGCCAGTATAACAAGCTTTGGCATGAAAGGAGAAAATACTCTGGATTTCTTTCCGTTCAGATGTGGGAAGCAAGTCACAAAGCAGATCTCCCCAAATCCACAGTTAAATGTTCAGAGCAAGTGAGCCACTTTGTGAAGCCACATTAGTCTTCATTTCCGTTGACCCTGGGGACCCAGGGAGGACTTAAAGAGTTTTAATGTGATTTCTGGAATGTGCTTAATTTTCAGAGAGAGCAGCTTAGCCCATGGGAGACTCCATTAATATAATTTTGCAATAGAAAAGTTTCCTATTGCCTAATCTCATTAGCTGTGTTTTATGTACAGTAAATGGGTAAAAGCTGAGTTTGTAATTTGGTAAATTGAATGTATAATTTTTGAGGACTTAGAATGTGGAATAAAGAAGAATTTACTTAATATGTAAAAAGAGGCTGGGCACAGTGGCTCACGCCTGTAATCCCAGTACGTTGGGAGGCCAGGGTGGGCAGATCACCTGAGGTCAGGAGTTTGAGACCAGCCTGGCCAACGTGGCAAAACTCTGTCTCTACTAAACATACAAAAATTAGCCGGGTGTGGTGACTTGCGCCTGTAGTCCCAGCTACTCGGGAGGCTGAGGCAGGAGAATCGCTTGAAGCCAGGAGGCAGAAGTTGCGGTGAGTCGAGATTGCACTACTGCACTCCAGCCTGGTGACAGAGCGAGACTCTGTCTCAAAACAAAAACAAAAACCAAATTCCTAATAAGACCTTGGATGGGGCTTTGAGCCACCAGTTAGTGGCCATTCTTACCTACATTAGTACTTTTTCTTCATTTTCCTCCATTCATTCACTCATTCATTTGGTCATTCATTCAACAAATACGAATTGAGCACATATGATATGTCAGGCACTATTCTAGGTGTGGGGATACAGTGGCAGACAAAGGAGAGTAAGTCCCAGCTTTCATAAACCTCATAGTGAAATGTGGATATAGACAATAAACAAATACGTGTAATAAATACATCAGGTGGCTTTGAGTGCTGTGAACAAAAATAAATTGGGGTAGAAGCCAGCTGTTATTTTGGAGCAGGTGGTCAGGGAAACTTTCCCTGAAGGAATGAGGAAACAAAATATCCAGGGGGTATCCACCTTCTAGGTGGAGGCTTCAGCAAAAGCAGAGGCAGGAGGAACAGCAAGGAAGCCAGGGCAGCTGGCAATGGGAGATGGGCCATCAGGGTGAACCAGGCAATATAGGACTCTTGGGCAATGGTGAGGCTTTTTGAATTTATTTTCAATGCAATGGGACATGATTGAAGGGTGGGGAGGAGGGGAAGTGGGTGATAAGAATTACATTGTAAGACTCACTGTGGCTGTGAGTGACAAGAAGACTGTAAGGGGTAAGAGTTGAAATAGGACAGTTAGGAGGCGATGACATGGTCTGGATGAGAAGCAGTGGTGGCTTGGACCATGCTGGGAGTGGTTGAAGTGGTGAGGTGGGATCAGATTCAAGATGCATTTTTAAGGCAGAGTCAGTAGGATTTGGTGATAGGTTACATGAGGAATGTGTGTGTGTGTCTGTGAGAGAGAAAACTCAAGATGAATCCCAAGTTTTGAGTCCATTTGGGTGAGTGGGGTCCTATTTACTGCGATGGGGAACAAGGTAAACTTTTTTTGGAGAAAAATCAGAGAGTCGCAATAGGCCGTTAGACAAAGACCTGGAATTCAAGGGAGAGGCTGGAACTGGAGAATCATATTTGGGAGCCATCTGCTGTACAGATGATATTGCAGGGACTGTAGAAAGAGAAGGAGGAAAGGCCGAGGACTGGCCTTGTACCATACCCACCCTTGGAGGGTGGAGAAATGGTTTGGGAGCCCCAAAGAGGGGCAAGGGGGCTACTACCCCTCCTCCATCAACTGGGCAGCTTCATATTGAAAAATTACCTAAATAGCAAATAAAATCAAAGTCTCAGTTGTGATCTCTGGGGTAGAGTGGGAATATCAGTGACTGGGTCTGTTTTCCAGCAGTCCACGCTGCACCTACATAAACCTTCAGTACTGAGTGCTACGAGGATGGGGATATTTGAGAGGGTTCTCCTTCCTCTCCTCTTCCCTCTCCCCTGCCTGCTGACCTTCCTTTCTTCTATCCTTTCCTGAGTTGCCCATTCCTCCTCTTTCATCTTCCACTCCACTTCTTCTCTCCACCAACTGGCGTAGTTGGGGCTGAATTTCACGTGGTTCTAGGCTAGGAGGACTGGGCTATTAAGTTACGGAACCCCTCATTTCCAGGTGCAGACAAAGGCTCCCCCTGAGCCTTGGGTCAGAGGTAAGGTTGTTTTCTTCAAATATTCATCCCACACATTTAACCAATTTGAAATTCATCAAGGCTTGCAAAATGTCAGAATGCAAATTCTCCTGAAAGGGGAGTTTATTTGTTCTTCGCAATTCAGTGTGCATTACTTTAATCAGATAATCAGCCAATTTCCCTCCTAACGGTTGAGTTCAGGCTGCACTATATTCTTTCTATTAAAAAAAAAAATCTTACTACGATTATATCAGAAATCTTCAAGCTTTATCACGTGTAAAACTCACTTAGGAAATTCACTGAAATGCAGATTCCTAGGTTCTAGTCCCAGATATTCCAACTTGGTAGGTCCGGATGATTCTGATGCAGGTGGCTGGCTGGTGAACCACGCTGGGAAATACCGAGACAGGGGATTGGACAGAACTTGGGGGCAGGGGAGCGGTCAGAGGGCATATCTGAGGAGGACATGCTTGGCAAGCTGCCAAAACGAAGGCCTTTGAACTAAACAGAGAACGAGGTGGAAGCGAGTCTCCGGGTGTCCCTGAGGAAGGAAAGAGGAAGGGGGAAGAGAGCCCAGAATAGAAGGGAATGGAAGCAGATGCCTTCTCCGTGATGTTGTTAGTACCTGAATTCACCCTACAACTCCAGGCTTCTGGCGTCTACCGAGGACTTGGGCACTTCCCACGCATCAGGCACGGTATAGGTATTAAGCACTTTCCAGCTCATTGAATTCTTACCACCTCTTATTATCTGTTTGGGGATTATAGAGGCTGTAAAGTTTTACGAGGCAGGGCTAGACCCGGAAGCCTTGTCTGTGGGATTCCAAATCCACACGTTCCAAAACCACCGTGTTGTACTGCTGAATCTGCACCATCATCAGGGTATGGGGGCTCAAAGGAACTGTGCTCAGGAGTGAATTTCAATGGCTCAGAGGCCCACGCTGTTCTCGGGGATGGGCTGCTTTGGTGCCCCCTGGTGGCTGCTAACCTGGTGTGCGGCGTCAAGGCGAGAAGAAGCAATGAACTCAGTCCTAGCTCCCCAGCAGGGAAATAATGGAAGATTCTTAAAATATCACAATTCCCACCCGATCAGACAAGAAAACCCTTTTCTCCCATTATCTGAGCAATTTCAGGAAACTCCCTTTAGTGTTACGTCTCTCAGCTTCTGCCTCAGTGACACGTTACATACTAATTTCTAAATTACAAGCCACTGCCTTGTAACCTGATCGTAACTGCACACACCTCACCTTCCCTCCAACCATACAGGCTCAGAGAACCGGCTTCATTTTCATTAAATAGTAAGGAAAAGCTCCCCGGGCTTCTGTACTCTAGTAGGCCTGCTTTTATTTTTAACAGCCTGTCTGCCAATGCACTAGTGGGCTAAAAATAGACTTACTTATAATACAATTCATCATGCACTCAGCTGCCAGGAGGAAGCTTAATTTAAGCTTCATCCAAGATGAAATACCTTTAAGAAACACATTATTTCATGTAACTATTCATATCAATTTTTAAGAGTCCTCCAATATGAACTCTTTGAAACATACTTTGGAAATGAGAGAACGTTAGAATGTTGTGAAAAGAGATCTCGGCAAAACTATCTTGCCATAGTCTTGGCCAAGGTTAGAAAATGCTTTGGGAGCTCTTTTCCTTAACTCCAAACTCCTTTAGTTTCTCTTTGCTTTTTCTCTTAATTCTAGCTCTTTGTTTCAACTTGATCTGAATAAATTGGATCATCATAGAATTGCCAGATTTAGCAAATAAAAATACAGAATGCCTAAATTTCAGATAAACATTGACAGTTTTTCAGCATAAGTATGTCTCAAACATTGCGTGGTTTGCTCAGGACTTTTCTGGTTTTAGCACTGAAAAGTTCTACGTGCGGGAATGCCTTCAGTCCCCGGCAAATGAGGCAGCCAGTCACCTTAACTACAATAAAAATCACACCTCGCCCCCATCTTTGGGATTTATTTCCCACTGAGAAGTCTTGTGGGAGAGAAACTTTTAAAAATAACAGCTTTATTGAGACATAATTCACATATCATAAAATATGTCTTAAAAGTATACAATTCGGTGATTTTAGTATATCTATAGAGTTGTACAACTATCACCACTATCTAATTTTAGAATATTTTCATCACCATGAAAACCCCATACCTACTCTCAGTCACTCACCATTCTCCACTCCCCTCAGGCCCTGGATACCACTAAGCTACTTTCTGTCTGTATGGATGTTTCTATTCTGGACATTTCATATAAATGAAATGTGGTACAGGCCAGGTGCGGTGGCTCACACCTGTAATCCCAACACTTTGGGAGGCTGAGGTGGGCAGATCACCTGAGGTCAGGAGTTTGAGACTAGCGTGGCCAACATGATGAAACCTTGTCTCTACTAAAAATACAAAAATTAGCTGGGTGTGGTGGCGTGTGCCTGTAATCTCAGCTACTTGGAAGGCTGAGGCAGGAGAATCACTGGAACCCAGGAGGTGGAGGCTGCAGTGAGCCAAGATTATGCCACTGCACTCCAGTCTGGGTGACAGAGCAAGACTCCATCTCTAAATAAAAAAATAAATGAAATGTGGTGCTTAGTGGTTGGATTCTTTCAGTTAGCATAATGTTTTCAAGGTTCATCCATATTGTAGCATGTGTCAGTACTTCATCCCTTTTTATTGCCAAATAGTATTCCACTGTATGGATATATAGGCACACCTTGGAGATATTGAGGGTTTGGTTCCAGACCACTGCAATAAAGTGAATATCACAATAAAGAGAGAAGTTTTGGTTTCCCAGTGCAAAAGCTATGTTTATAGCATCCTGTAGACTGGTAAGTGTGCTATAGCATTACGTCTAAAAATATACTTACTTAATTTAAAAATAAATTAACGAACAAATTTTTGCTGGTGAACATGGAGGTGTCCTGCCTCCATGTTCATGGCTGCTGACTGATGAGGGCGGTGGCTGCTGAAGACTGAGGTGGCTGTGGAATTTCTAAAATAAGACCACAAGGAAGTTTCCTTTCATGGAAGATTTTTCTGTAGCATGTAATACTGTTTGATAGCATTTTAGGCATAGTATGACTTCTTTCAAAATGGAAGTGCATCTTCTCAAACCCTGCTGCTGTTTTATCTACTAAGTTTATGTAAAATTTGAAATACTTTGTTGTCACTTCAACGATGTTCACAGCAACTTCAGCAGGAGTAGATTTCATCTCAAGAAATCACTTTCTTTGTTCATTCATAAGAAGCAACTCCTCATGTATTCAAATTTTACCATGAGATGGCAGCAATGCAGTCCCATCTTCAGGCTGCACTTCTAATTCTAGTTCTCTTGCTATTTCCACCACATCTGCATTACTTCCTCCAAGGAAGTCTTGAAATCAAGTCAAGACTCAAAGTCATCCATGAAGGTTGGAGTCAACTTCTTCCAAAGTCTTGTTAATGTTGATATTTTTATAACTTCTATTAACTTTTAACTTTTAATTTTTATTAACTTCTATGAATCACAAAATTTCTTTTTTTTTTTTTTTTGAGACGGAGTCTGGCTCTGTCGCCCAGGCTGGAGTACAGTGGCCGGATCTCAGCTCACTGCAAACTCCGCCTCCCAGGTTCACGCCATTCTCCTGCCTCAGCCTCCCAAGTAGCTGGGACTACAGGCGCCCGCCACCTCGCCCGGCTAATTTTTTGTATTTTTTAGTAGAGACGGGGTTTCACTGGGTTAGCCAGGATGGTCTCGATCTCGTGACCTCATGATCCGCCCGTCTCGGCCTCCCAAAGTGCTGGGATTACAGGCTTGAGCCATCGCGCCCGGCCAAATCACAAAATTTCTTAATGACATCTAGATTGAAGAATACTTTCCAGAAGGTTTTCAATTCACATTCCTGAGACCCATTAGGGGAAACACTATGGCAGCAATAGCCTTACTAAAAGTATTTTTCTTTTTTTTGAGACAGAGTCTCACTCTGCTGCCCAGGCTGGAGTGCAGTGGCCCGATCTCGGCTCACTGCAAGCTCCGCCTCCTGGGTTCACGCCATTCTCCTGCCTCAGCCTCCTGAGTAGCTGGGACAACAGGCACCTGCCACCATGCCCGGCTAATTTTTTGTATTTTTAGTAGAGATGGGGTTTCACTGTGTTAGCCAGGATGGTCTCGATCTCCTGACCTTGTGAATCACCTGCCTCGGACTCCCAAAGTGCTGGGATTACGGGCGTGAGCCACCACGCCCAGCCACGAAAAGTATTTCTTAAATAATAAGACTTGAAAGTAGAAATTACTCCTTGATCTATGGGCTGCAGAATGGACATGGATTAGCAGTCATGAAAACAACATTATTATTATTTTTTTATATACCTCCATTACAGCTCTTGGGTGACCAGCTGCATTGTCAATTAACGGTAATATTTTGAAAGAAAACTTTTTTTGAAAGGAACCCCCCTTTTTTTTCTCAGCAGTAGGCCTCAACAGTGGGCTTAAAATATTAAGTAAACTATGCTGTAAACAGATGTGCTGTCACCCAGGCTTTGTTGTTCCATTTCTAGAGCTCAGGCAGAGTAGATTTAGAATAATTTGTAAGGACCCTAGGATTTTCAGAATGATAAATGAGCACTGGCTTCAACTTAGTCCCCAGTTGTATTAGCCCCGGTATTAGTCCGTTTGTGTTGCTATAAAGGAGTCACTGAGGCTGGGTAACTTATACAGAAAGAGGTTATTTGGCTCATGGTTCTGCAGGCTGTACAAGCATGGCAGCAGCATCTCCTCCTGATGAGGCCCCAGGAGGCTTCCAATCTTGGTGGAAGGCAAAGGGGGAACCAGTGTATCACATGGTGAGAGAGAGGGAGGGAGGAAGTGCCACACTCCTTTAAACAACCAGATCTCCTGTGAACTTAGAGCAAGAACTCACTCATTGTCATGAGGAGGGCACCAGGCCATTCATGAGGGACTCACCCCCATGACTCAAACACCTCCCACTAAGGCCTCACCTCTAACACTGGGAATCATATTTCAACATGAGATTTAGAGGGGACAGATATCCAAACCATATCAGCCCCTAAAAAGCCTGTCTTTTGATGCCTTTTTTTTTTTTTTTAAAGAGCCAGAGGTCTCACTATGTTGCCCAGGCTGGCCTCCAATTCCTGGGCTAAAGCCATCCTCCTGACTCAGCCACCTGAGTAGCTTGGGTTACTGTCACCATCACACCTGGCTCTGTGAAGCTTCAAAGCCAGGGATTGACTTCCCTCTAGCTGTGAAAGTCCTACATGGCATTTTCTTCCAATATCAGGCTGTTCTGTCTGCACTGAAAATCTGTTATTTAGTGTAGCCATCTAGCTTCATCAATATTAGCTAGATCTTCTGGATAACTTGCCATGGTTTCTTCATCAGCATTTGCTGCTTCATTTTGCAATTTTTTGTTTTCTTTTAGAGACAGAGTCTTGCTGTGTCACACACAGTTGACTGCGGCCTCGATCTCCTGGGCTTAAGTAATCCTCCTACCTCAGCCTGCTGAGTAGCTAGGACTACAAGTGTGTGCCACCATACCCAACTAATTTTTTAAAATTTTATTTTGTGGAGATGGGATCTTGCCATATTGCCTAGGCTGGTCTCGAACTCCTAGCCTCAAGTGATCCTCCTGCCTTAGACTCTCAAAGCACTGGGATTACAGGCATGAGATATTGCCCCCAGCCCACCTTAATTTTTTTTTTTTTTTTTGAGACAGAGTCTTGCTCTGTTGCCCAGGCTAGAGTGCAGTGGTGCAATCTCGACTCACTGCAACCCTTGCCTCCCAGGCCCAAGCAATCCTCCCACCTCAGCCTCCTGAGGAGCTGGTACTACAGGTGTGTGCCACCGTGCCCAGCTAACTTTTGCATATTTTGTAGATATGGGGGTCTCACTATGTTGCCCAGGCTGGTCTCGAATTCCTGGATTCCAGGGATCTGCCCACCTCAGCCTCCCAAAGTGCTGGGATTACAGGTGTGAGCCACCATGGCCAGCCCCCACCTTGCACTTTTATGTCACAGAGATGGCTTCCTTCCTTAAACTTCATGAACCGACTCTGCTTGCTTCAAACTTTTCTTCTACAACTTCCTCACCTCTCCCAGCCTTCGTAGAATGGAAGAGAGTTAGGGCTTTGCTCTGGACTAGGCTTTGGCTTAAGGAATTGCTATAGTTAGTTTGATCTATCTAGACAACTAGAAGCTTTTCTATATCAGAAAAAGTTTTAGTTGTCTAGGTAGATCACACCATAACCTATAACAATCCCTTAAAGGCTGTTTCACTTTCTTATCATTTGTTCATTCACCAGAGTTGCGCTTTTAATTTCCTTCAAGAAATTTTCCTTTGCATTCAAAACTTGGCTGTTTGGTGCAAGGGGCCTAGCTTTCATCCTGTCTCAGCTTTCGGCATGCCGTCACTAAACTTAGTCATTTCCAGCTTTTTTTTTTTTTTTAATTATACTGTAAGTTCTAGGGTACATGTGCACAATGTGCAGGTTTGTTACCTTTTGATTTCAAGTGAAAGAGGTGTGACTCTTCCTCTCACTTAAACACAGTTTAGTACTTAAGTAGGATTATTCATTGGCTTAATTTCAAAATTGTTGTATCTCATGGAATAGGGAGGCCTGAGGAGAGGGAGATGGGGGAATGGCTGGTTAGTGGAGCAGGCAGAACACACAGTTATTAACTTTGCCATCTTATATGGGTGCAGTTTGTAGTGCCCCAAAGCAATGACATTGGTAACATCAAAGACCACTGATCACAGATCACCAGAAAAGATATAACAGTAATGAAAATATTTGACATATTATGAGAATAACAGAAATATGACACGGAGACACAAGTAGGCACCTGTTAGAAAAATGATGCTGATAGACTTGCACAATGCCGGGTTGCCACAAACCTTCAATTTGTTTAAAAAAAAAAACAAAAAAAACCCAGCAATATCTGCAAAGCACGATAAAGTGAAGTGCAGTAAATATGAGGTGTGCCTGTACCACGTTTTGTTTATTCATCATCTGATAGATATTTTGTTGTTCCCATCTTTGGGCTTTTATGAAAAATGGTTCTATAGGCTGGCGCGGTGGCTCACACTTGTAATCCTAGCACTTTTGGAGGCCGAAGCGAGTGAATTGCCTGAGCTCAGGAGTTCAAGACCAGCCTGAGCAATGCAGTGAAACCCTGTGTCTACTAAAACACAAAAAATTAGCCAGGTGTGGTGGCATGCGCCTGTAGTCCCAGCTACTTTGGAGGCTGGGGCAGGAGAATTGCTTGAACCCGGGAGGCAGAGGTTGCAGTGAGCCGAGATTGCACCACTGCACTCCAGCCCGGGTGACAGAGCAAGACTCTGTCTCAAAAAAAAATAAATAAATAAAAAATAAATGCTGCTATAAACATTCCCATACAAGTTTTTGTGTGGACATATTTTCACTTCTCTTGGATATATACATACCCAGCATGGAATTGCTGGGTCATATGGTAACTTTAACTTTTTTTAAAGGAACTTCCAAACTGTTTTTAAAAGTATTTGCACCACTTTACATTCCCATCAGCAATATACGAGAGTTTCAATTTCTCTGTATCCTCACGAACACTTTGATCACAGCCATCCTAGTGGATAGGAAGTGATATCTCATTGTGATTTTGATTTGTATTACCCTACTGACTGCTGATGCTGAGTATCTTTTCATGTACTTTTTGGACATCTGTATATCTTTTTTATATCATTTGGAGAGATGTCTATTTAAATTTTTTGTCCAGCTTTTAATTGGGTCATTTGTCCTTTTATTGTTGAGTTTTAAAAGCTCTTTACATACTTTGGATACAAGTCCCTTATCAAGTATATAATTTGCAAATATTGTCTCCCATTTGGTGGGTTGTCTAAGAAACCACTTTTAACCCTATAATCCTCATGATTTGGCCCTGGAGTTCTTCATTCTGATAATCTCTATTCAGTATTGAATTTATGCTGTGTGCCAGGCACTGGGGCTCCAGGGAAAAAGAGGGTGTGCCAGGAGGAGCTGATAGTCTGGTGTGTGAGAGAGAGAAGTGTGCAAATGATTTTAATGGGAGTGAGGAGGGAAAAATTTGGCAAACGTACAGTGTGCCTTCATCTCTAGCACTTGGTGCAATGTGGGACACACAGTGGTGATCAATCAACATTTGAAAATAAGATGGAATCAGTACTTGACTAAACTGGGAATCCTCCTATCTCTTTATTGTGGGTGTGCAGTTTTTGTTTTTTTTTGTTTATCATATAATTTAAAGACTTCTAAAGAGGCTTGTTAAGGTCTGAAAAATCTCCTCTATCTGCTAGTAGCAATTAAAACTTCCACTGCCATTAAACATTTCTAAGACTTCGAAGGTCCTGGTTGGAGGGAGCTGGATCATCTGGGATTATCTGGGAGGAATATAACACACTATCATCAGTCAGGTAACATTTTACTATGAATAATTCACCCAGATGGGCCTAATAACCTGCCTGGAGTCAAGACTAATAAGTATTGAAGGACTCAGGCCAGGTATAGCCAGCTTAGCAGGGAGTGCAGAGCTGGTTTGGATCTGGTGGGATGGAGAGAGGGTGGTTGGAGGGTCTAAGGATTTGGTGGTGGGTGCAGGGAGACATTGACAAGGTAGTCAAAGAAAGGAACATGGAAGAACATCAAAGACAAATTTGGACCTCAGTGTCATGCATGGGGCTTACCTCATCTATAAATGGGGAATGAGCATTTCACCTTATGAAACAAAGAGGGGAATTATGTGAAGTTATTTTCTGCGAGAACCACCATATAGGGCTGCAGTGGCTCATACCTAAAATATCAACATTTCTGGGAGACTGAGATAGGAGGATTGCTTGGGACCAGGAGTTCAAGACCAGCCTGGGCAACATAATGAGACCCCATCCCTCTCTTAAAAAACAACAACAACAACAACAACAACAACAACAAAAAAAAACATTCCGGGAGTGTACACCTGTAGTCCTAACTACTCAGGAGGCTGAGGCAGGAGGGTCACTTGAGCCTAAGAGATTTAGGGGGCAGTGACCTAGGATCTCACCACTGCCTCCAGCCTGGGTGACAGACTGAGCCCCTTAGAAAAAAGAACCAAACCATCAAACTGCTGAGTTTTAATGTTGTGGGATTAGGAGCAATGAATGAGCCTGAATTAGTAGGTATAATTTTGACTCTGAGGGCCTCTTGAAACCCAACTGGCTAAGCATAAGAAAGAATTACCTCTGTGTCAGCTGGGCGCGGTGGCTCACGCCTGTAATCCCAGCACTTTGGGAGGCTGAGATGGGCAGATCACCTGAGGTCAGGGGTTCAAGACCAGCCTGGCCAACGTGGTGAAACCCCATTTCTAAAAACACAAAATACAAAAAATACAAAAAAATACAAAAAATTAGCTGGGAGTGGTGATGCATGTCTGTAATCCCAGCTACTTAGGAGGCCGAGACAGGCGAATCTCTTGAACCCTGGAGACGGAGGTTGCAGTGAGCCAAGATTGCACCCTGCACTCCAGTCTGGGTGACAGAATGAGACTGTCTCAAAAAGAAACAAAAAATTTCCTCTGTGTTAAAAAGAAAAAAAAAAGCTTTCGTTTTAGGCATTAAAACACTATCAGCAGACAGACACTTTTGAAAAAAACTTTCCTATCTCTTTTTACACAGGTCAAATATCAATTAGAGCAAATAAATTAGATTGCAATTATGAGTGATTGTGAATTGTAGTATTAAGAGGAAATGCTCTTCAGTGCAGTTAATTGGCATCAATTGTGATTTGTCCAAATTAATTGAATATCCAGAGTGAGGTTAATATTTTGAACATTCTCATAATAAGTAGAATTAGAGAAATGAGATTAGAGCAGCTGCCAGCTACCTATAGATGACATTTCTTGGGAGTCCTAGCACATTTCTGGGTATGCCTCCTATTCATCCCAACAGCAGTGTTTGGTTTGCGTCAGTGAGGGAAGACCCCACGGGCCAGTTTTCATCAGGGATCTCCAAATGCCTGCTTCACTACCAGCCCTCCCATGTCGGGCCCCTGCCCCCACCATTTCTGCCATAAAAGCACAGGCAGACTTCACCATACGTTCTGAGGACAACCGAGACTAGCTTTGTAAAATGGGTGCAGATAACAGTCTTGTCAGGAGCCTTGCCTCGCACTCTGAGATTTCCCACTCTGTGAAGGCAAACATGAGAAGCCAGTTTGCAGTTAGACCCAAAATCTCACTGGAAATGTATAGAGATGGAAAGAAAATGTATGTGTGGGAGTGTATGAGCACATTCATATATTGTTAAAAATCAGAGTTTAAACATTAACATACCAGTTTCAGTTTTTTTTTTCTTTCTGCTTTAGAGACAGAGTCTTTCTCTGTTACCCATGCTGGAGTGCAGCGATGTGATCATAGCTCACAGTAACCTCAAACTCCTGGGTTCGGGCCATCTTCCCGCTTCAGCCTCCCAAGTAGCTAGGACAACTGGTGCAGTGCCGCCACATGCCTGGGTAATTTTATTTTTTATTTTTGTAGAGATGGAGTTTTGCTATGTTGCCCAGGCTGATTTCAGACTCCTGGGCTCAAGTGATTCTTAGACCTATTTTGTGTGTTTGTCTTAATAGGATCTTCTGTTACTGTTTATCTTTTAAAATAATCTTACTAACAACATGTTTACTTGACACATACTCCTTTTAGGAAGATGATATGAAGACCAAATAAACCTGACAGAAATATTCATATATATACACACACCTACTTTGTCTTCTTTTGAAAAGTTTGAGCAACCCAATACTTCAGCCTGCATTGGCTATTGAAAACATTAGAATATCCTTGTCTAGTACAGTTAGGTGCCACATAATGACGTTTTGGTCAACAACAGGCTGCATATATGATGGTGGTCCCATAACATTAAAATTGAGCTGAACAATTCCTATTGTTTAATGACATTGTGGCTGTCGTAACATTACTCCCCTGTCTGTGGAGATGCTGGCGTAAAGAAATCTACTGCACTGCTAGTCATAGAAAAGTCCAGCACAATTATGTACAGTACATAATATTTGATACTGATAATACACGACTGTGTTGCTGGTTTATGTATTTATTGTTTAGTTATTTTAGAGTATACTACTACTTACTGAAAAAAAGTTAACTGTAAAACAGCTTCAGGCAGGTCCTCAGGTGGTATCCAGAAGAAGGCATGGTTATCATAGGAGATGACAGCTCCGTGTGTTATTGTCGCTGAAGTCCTTCCAGTGGGATCAGATGTGGAGGTGGAAGATAGTGATATTGATGTTCCTGTTCCTGTGTAGGCCTAGGCTAATGTGTGTGTTTGTGTTTTAGTTTTTTTTTTCTTTTTTTCTTTTGAGATGGACTCTCACTCTGTTACCCAGGCTGCAGTGCAGTGGTGTGATCTCAGCGCACTGCCACCTGTGCCTCCTGGGTTCCAGTGATTCTCCCATCCCAGCCTCCTCAGTAGCTGGGATTACAGGACTGTACCACCACACCCAGCAATTGTTTTTTTGTATTTTTAGTAGAGACAGGGTTTCACCATGTTGGCCAGGCTAGTCGTGAACTCTTGACTTCAAGTGATCTACCCGCCTCAGCCTCCCAAAGTGTGGAGATTACAGGCGTGAGCCACTGTGCACGGCCTGTGTCTTAGTTTTGTTTGTTTGTTTTTTGAGACATAGTCTCGCTCTGTTGCCTGGGCTGGAATAAAGTGGTGTGATCTCAGCTCACTGCAACCTCTGCCTTCCAGGTTCAAGCGATACTTCTGCCCCAGCCCCCCAAGTAACTGGGACTACAGGCGTGTGCCACCACGCCCAGATAATTTTTGTATTTTTAGTAAAGATGGGGTTTCACCATATTGGCCAGGCTGGTCTCAAACTCTTGACCTTGTGATCTGCCCAGCTTGGCCCCCCAAAGTGCTGGGATTATAGGCATGAGCCACTGTGCCTAGCCAGTGTGTCTTAGTTTTTAATAAAAAAGTTTAAAAAGTAAAAAAAAAAAAAAAACTTTTTAAATAGAAAAAAACCGGTTGAATAGGGTTATAAAGAAAAAATAATATTGGCCGGGTGTGGTGGCTCACGCCTGTAATCCCAGCACTTTGGGAGGCTGAGGCGGGTGGATCACCTGAAGTCAGGAGTTCGAGACCAGCGTGACCAACATGGAGAAACCCTGTCTCTACTAAAAATACAAAATTAGCTGGGCATGGTGGCACACGCCTGTAATCCTAGCTACTCGGGAGGCTGAGGCAGGAGAATCACTGGAACCTGGGAGATGGAAGTTGTGGTGAGCCGAGATCGAGCCATTGCACTCCAGCCTGGGCAACAAGAGCGAAACTCCACCTAAAAAAGAAAAAAAAGTTGGTGCAGCTGTACGATATGTGTGTGCTTTACACTAAGTGTTATTCCAAAAGAGTCAGGAAGTTAAAAAATATTAAAAACTTTACAAAGTATAAAAGTTAAGTAAGCTAAGGTTAATTTTATTATTGAAGAAAGAAAAATATTAAAAAAATAAATTTAGTGTAGCCTAAGTGTATGTATAGTGTTTATGAAGTCTATAGTAGTGTACAGTAATGTTCCAGGCCTTCACATTCACTCACCACTCACTCACTGACCCACCCAGAGCAACTTCCAGTCCTGCAAGCTCCATGCACGCTAAGTGCTCTATACAGGTGTACCACACTTTATCCTTTATACCATATTTTTACTGTACCTTTTCTATGTTTAGATACACAAATGCTTATCATTGTGTTACAATTGCATACAGTATTCAGTACATTAGCATGCCATATGGGTTTGCGGCCTAGGCGCAATAGGCTATACCATAAAGCCTAGGTGTGAGGTAGACTAGAGTGTCTATGTCTGTGTAAGTACACTCTGTGATATTCACACAATGATGAAATCGCCTAACAATGCATTTCTCAGAACATATCCCTGTTGTTAAGTGACACATGACTGACTATATTTGAATGGCTTAGCGAAACTAGGTCAGTTAGGCTGACCCTCAGTCAAGTGCTATTATTTGTTCCAGTCCCACCTTGGCCTAGAGAACTGGAATCTCTCACGACTGGGTTCATTTACACTGTCTATACAGTGCCCCCCCTGCCTTGCTTAGGTGAGGATGAGAGGTTATGGTTGAGATCCTTTCCTTTTCTTTAGGATGTTCTGGAGGATGGTATACATCCTTTACCCTGGCAGATTTTGAAGTCGCTGCGTCCTCCTCCAGAAACCCATGTCCTACATTCCAGCATGTTTGGATCTGCCTCAGGTGACCTCCCTGATGCCGCACAGGACCTCAGAGTCCACAGGGAAAACTTCCCAGGGCTTCTTTCTTCTCTGCATCAGCTGGGCCTTCAGTCTATGGTGAAGTTCCTGTCGTCACAGACCACCTCGCCTTAACTTTTTGGGTGGGAAAGTTTTCCAATCTATCGTCTCTGCCTGGCTGAAAGTTTCATGAAACTTTCTTGGACTTAAGACCCTGCTCATGATGAAATTAGCAGTGGCCATTTATTTTGCCCCTGACAAAGAGGAAGCAGGCTCCATGCTAAGAGCTTTCATGCATTTTCACCTGGAATCCTTGCCCTGGGAGACAGATGTTCCTATTCCCCTTTCCCAGAGGTGCAAGTAGGGCGAATATTACAGCTTGCCTGTAGTCACGGGTTGGTAAGTGGTACAGCTAGAATTTGAACTCATCTGTGCTATTTCAGATCTCATGTGGTTAGCCATTGGTATGTGTTGCTTCTTGGTATTCAATGCAGTCTTTTGTACAGAACTTTTACACAGAAGGGGCTCTGTTTATTTGTTGAAGTTTACAATCAACAAACATTAACAAAATGTTGATGGAGTAAAGAATAATAGCTAACAGTTATACAGCATTAACTTTGTTAACTAAGTGTTCTAGGCATTTGATGGACATATATGTCACGCCAGTTCCAAGAGGGAGGTACTATTATTACCCCCACTTTACAGGTAAAGAAGGGGAGGTGTTTCCTCCAGGGCTGCTTGCCTTAGCCTACTGTGAACAACTGATCCCAGTTTATGCAGTTCAGTGCCTGATTCTCCCAGGTGTGAAAGTGGAGTGAGAAGCATGACAGAAGGGAGAGAAAATGGCTTGGTAATCAGAGAATTTGGTCCAAATACTGGCCCAGCCAGTGACTCACTGTGCAAGGCTGAGTCAGTTATCTGATGTCTCTGAGCCGGTGTTCTCACCTCTATCTACAATGGGGACAACAAATTCTATCCTCTTGGGTTATGTGAGAACTAAGTGATAATCAATGAGGAGTGCCTGTCATGTGTAGGTATTCAGTAAATGTAAAGGAAAATGTCAGTTACCTTTTCAGCTGCACCCTACATCCTGATCACAAGCTGTCCTGAGGCAGCTCAGGGTTTTTGCCATGCAAATCCCAAGTGAAGAGATAAGACCCCTAGAAAACAGCACTTATATTTTGGTTAGTCTTTGACAAATGACCTGGGAAAAAACCCAGAGACTTAAACTGTGCTGCTGTTTGTAAGTGGTTAGTGACCATACTTGTCAGCAGATGCTCTGTAAAAATGGATAAGGGAGAGTCCATTTCGTTTGGCCAGAATGAAATTCAACACACTCATAGGAATAGTGAGTCTCCAGTTGGAGGTCAACCCCCTACCCATCATTTTTGCATCATTCACTTTATAAGATTTTGAGATGAAAGAGGTAAGTCAAATGGAGATCAAGGAAAACAACAAAAAATAAGATCTGGAATCAATACCACAAAGCCACTGCTATTTTTAATATCTTTTTGGGGGTGGAGGTTAGGGCTTTATGACTAATTAGGAAAAGCTCATTAAGCTGAATATGAAGGGCAATTAACAGAGGATCCCTTCAGCTCTGTGTAACTGGGCTCTGCTGTCCACATCTGAGACAGCGTAAGCTGGTGTACAGACGCTCAGTTTCTCAGTTATACAAATCTTTCTACACACACTGTCGTGTTACTGTCAGACCACCAGGCGGAGCAGTCCAAGCAGCTGAGCTCTTCTTCCAGCTCAGACTCGGCGGCTGCGGGATCACAGGTTTACCTCTTTGACTCTCCTGTGAAATGAATGTTAATTATCAGGCTCTGCTTACTTCCCAGGTTGTGGTGAGGGCCAAGGACAGGGGTGGGTAAAGCTCCCTGGAAAGCTGGCCCCAGGGATCAGCAGGTCCAGATCTGTGTCCAGCTTTGAGCTTTGCAGGGGTGAGGGGTAGCTGGATCTGGTACCCAGTCAGGGGTTTGGGCACCAGCGGGACCAGTGGCTCATACACAGGCTGGCCCAGATCTACCCTTCTCCAAAGCAGAAGGAAGCATGAAGACTTCCTTTGCCTTAAGGATGTGCTGCTTGAGGTCAGAGAAAGCTGAATTCAAATGCAGCTCTATCAGAGTATCCCTGGGCTAGCCGCTCATGTCTCAGAACCTCATTTTCTTATCTCAAAAATACAAAGGAGATAACACCGCATACCCAGAAGGCAAGTAGAAAATTAGAGGCAATGTTTTAAAGTGCCTGGAGGTGGCAATATGTCGTAGCTCCTAAGATTAGTTCTTTTCAAGTCCACTCCTGCAGTTCATTTTCACCCATTTCATCTGCATTGCAATTCAGGGCACAGGGGATTCTAACTAGCCCTGATCTGTAACTTCCAGCAAAAGGTGGGGGGCTGATTTTCCTGCGTGGCAGACTATGGCATTTTGGGGAAGTTGTATTTGAGGTTTAAACTCAAAGGTAGCATTTGGAGAGTATTTTCTATCTCCAAGTCCGTTGATTTCCTTTTACCTCTTGATAGTTGCAAACAAATTGCTGGACGATGGTGGAAGAGACACTCAGCAGCATCGCTTGCCAGAGTGAGCTCTAACCTGCTGCCTCCAGGATGAGAAGCTGCAGTGCTTTTATAATAGACAGGCAGCCCAGCCCTACCATGAGCTAGCCTGTTCACCAAAGCCTGTGGATTCCTGCCATCAGCAGCGTGGACAGCAGCACTCATTCTAGGTCTTGTTGGAGAGAATAACCTCTGGATGTCTGTGCCAATCCAAAGCTTGCCTGACAGAAATGCTCTTTAGGGAAGATCCTCTAAAAGGGAAGGAGTCTCTCCCCTCTTCCCCAGGTTCTCCAAGTGTGCCTTTGACCATGTTAGACCACCAGGAAGCTTGGTGCTTGACTATTGGTTTCTCCCAGAATCACCTTTACAGAGATGTACTTACATGCTATGCCCCAATTTCATGCAATAGCCCTGAGAAAACATTTTTTTTTTTTTTTTATCACTTAGAAAACTGTTGTCAAGGACACTGACCATCCTGTCACTCAGTGTCTTACATAAAAAATGTTTCCTCCATAAGAAACGTATTTTAGAGTTTATTTCTCGGAACATCTACCTTTTTTTCACGCTTTTTAAAACCTTATTTCAACATAACTATGCTTACAGAAATACACTCATATTGGTTAATAGAATGCAATTTAAGTTTAACTTATCCTGCATGATTTGGACCAAAAACTTTGTACATGGTTTAAGATTTTAAAAAAGGATTTGCAGTCTGGTTTATTTTTATCTATTACAAATGTATAAAAGATCAAACGCTGTTAAAGAAGGCAGCAAGAACCTTGAGAAATTTACCTTTCATTTGCCTCAGGAAAATAACACGTATTGCACTGCAAAATTTATCAAATAGGTACAATAAAGCGTTGTTGTAATGTTTCAATGCCAGTTCAGAAAGTTCAATAACTAATGGATATGGAAGGGACTGGAAGGGAACCTGTGTACACATGTGAAACTGTAAAAGATATCTGATTTAGTTAATATTGTATGTAGATTGTAAATCTACACAAACCAAGATTCAGATAACTTCTTTAATCTGAATTAACACTATCTGTTCACTTCATCTGCTTGTATCCTTTGAGCTATATATATATATATATATATATATCTGCTATTATAAATAATATATAGGGAAATACATATGCATATATACTATACATACACACAAATGCTTTATTATAAGTGGAATGAAATCCTTTCTTGATGCCTGATGGAAGTACCTGGAGGATGATAATGTTTAAGATCCACTTATTCAAAGGGTTCATCTTCAAATAACCTTTTTCAGCATCTGTATCTCTGGGATATTGCACAAATTTAAGGAATCTAGGTTATAGCTTTGAACCCTCTGTAGTCTTTGAAAAGTCATTTAATCTCTCCAGCCTCCATATAATACCATGTGCCCCAATTACCTAATAAAGTGCTATGTGGATCAAATAAAATAATGAATGCCCTTTGAATTTAGGGGTTTTAGCAGCTCAAACCTTTCCAATTTCGAGATCAGCATTGCTTGATGAGGAAAATGCAACTGGGAGGAGTGAGGGAGAAGACTGAAATAGATTAAGCATTTTGCTTGATGTTTTCTGATTGCCCCTCCTGATCTTTTCTCCAGCCTTCTCCACGAGGAGCTGACCTCTTGAGACTGTGTCCACTGGGCTCCTTTGCCCTCTGGCTTCTGCCAACAGTAGACACAGGCATGGGAAGAGAGGGAGGTTGGGGTTCTTTCTCTCCCTAGGGCCCAGGTTGGGTGGCTGCATTATTTTAGGGAAGGCCACCGCTTCTGCCAGGAGGCCCCTCCTCTAGCCATGGGCACAGACAGCTTCAGCTACACTTCTCTCCAGCATGAGATAACAGCTCCTGCTCTTGCTAACCTGGGAGGCCCTGTTATCCCTCAAGGTTCTCCCAAGTCCTATCCATACCTGTGGAACTAGCTGCTTCTCCCAACTCTCCTAAATTACCCTGTTTGAAGGTGCCATTTGTCTCCTGCTGGTATTTGACTGATACAGGCACAATCCTCACAAAAACTCTCTGAGGTAAACATTATTGCTTATTTTATACACGAAAAAAATAGTTAAATATACTTCCCAAGGTCATATACACTGTAAGTCAAAGAGCCAAGTATCAAACCCAGACCGGCCTTGTGCCCTTTCTGTCTTAAGTCCTCCTAGGGGGGCAAAATGTTTTTGAAACTATCTTCAATCACTCCCTTTCTTCTCCTTTTCCCCACACTAGCACACAATCTAATACAACTAATATAAATGAAAAATACCTGACTTAAATAATATTGAAAGAAACCTTTATCAACAACAAGATGGAGAATTCACCTGCCGTCTCTTATTATCTTATGTGTTACTTTCTTAAAAAAGCTATAAATAGCACCTAATTGCATGCGACAGTGGAAAGCACAAGATTGTCGGAGAAAAGTCTGAGATGGCATTGCTGCTGGTAGTTGTATTGATAAAAACATACCCCAGAAAAAATTTAAAATAAAAAAGATTAAATTCTCCTGTCTACTTGGGGCTGGATTCTTAGCATACTGTATGTGTCTCTGTCTACTCTGGAGACAGAAGGAGATATAAGTTTAAATATTTGATTAAATTTTTCTAGTTCTTGGTAATAGAGAGATGTCAGAAGAGAGAGGCATTCACTGGTAGAGTCTGAAATTTCTTCTATAAACACTTTACATTCTAGGGAATAAAATACACATAAATACTTTTAAACTGTTACATATAGTTGCCTTTTAAGATACTTAGAATAGGCTCTTATTGCTCCCACTTAAAGCGTCTGGTTGAAAAACTCTGATGTTTTTGTGAAGAGACTGCAAGAAGATGGGGGTGATGTGAAAGGAATTGGTGTAGATCCTTATGAGGCATCCCCAGGATGGCCCTTGAAGGACTATCCTGGGAAACCTAGAGGTTTTTAGCTCTTTGCACATACAGTGAACCCCTGGGATGTTATGAGCTTCCTTTATTAGTGGTAAAATGCTTGATCAGCCTTTGATAAACAGACTCAGCAAATCTTTAGTTGATGTTCAGATTTAGAACAAATATATTGCTGGAAGTAACTACACCATGCAGAGTTCATTATTCAGCAGTGGATTATTTCATATCAATCCTGCCTGCATTGGGCAGGGAGAGCCAAGTAAGTTTGCAGAACAGGCCTGAGAGAAGGCCATTAGAGGGGTGTGTGTGTGTGTGTGTGTGTGTGTATTTAGGGGGTGGTGGTGGAAGGATCAGAAGTGAAACTAAGTCCGACTCTGAGTGGGGTTACTGGTCATACTTTATTTCTTAAGCCAAGTGGTGAGTAAGCAGGTGTTTATCACATCGTAGTTCATGCTTTTGAAAAAACGTTACTTTTAGAGTAGTTTTAGGTTTGCAGCAAAATTGAGCAGAAGGTACAGAGAGTTCCCTTACACAACTGGTCCCCAGGTATGCACTGTTTTCTGCACTATCAACATCTCCTACCAGTGGTCATTTGTTACAATCGATAAACCTACATCGACACATCATTATCACCTAGAGTTTATAGTTTACATTACAGCACACTTTTAGTATTACACATTCTATGGATTTGGACAAATTGACAGATGTGTATCCACTATTATAGTATCCTAAGTAATTTCACTGTTCTAAAAATCCTCTGTGGTCTCCCTATTCATACCTCTACTTATACTTTATTTATTTATTTATTTTGAGACGGGGTCTTGCTCTGTCACCCAGGCTGGAGTGCAGTGGTGTGATCTCAGCTCACTGAAACCTCCGCCTCCCAGGTTCAAGTGATTCTCCTGCCTCAGCCTCCTGAGTAGTTGGGACTACAGGCATGTGCTACCACGCCCAGCTAATTTTTGTGTTTTTGGTGAGACGGGTTTCACTATGTTGGCCAGGCTGGTCTTGAACTCCTGACCTCAAGTGATCTGCCTGCCTCAGCCTCCCAAAGTGCTAGGACTACAGGCATGAGCCACCACACCCAGCCTACTTAATACTTTTTTGAATACAGAAAATACTCATAATAATTTTTTTTCAAAAAGAGTGACTAGGTAGGGTGGTAATAGAAATGGGAACAACAGATTTTTTTTTTTTTTTAAAGACAGAGTCTTACTCTGTCTCCCAGGCTGGAGTGCAGTGGTGTGATCTTGGCTCACTACAACCTCCAGTTCGCAGGTTCAAGTGATTCTCCTGCCTCACCCTCCTGAGTAGCTGGGATTACAGGTGCCTGCCAACATGCCTGGCTAATTTTTGTATTTTTTTTTAGTAGATACTGGGTTTTGCCATGTTGGCCAGGCTGCTCTCGAACTCCTGACCTCAGGTGATCCACCTGCCTTGGCCTCCCAAAGTGCTAGGATTACAAGTGTGAGCTACCATGCCCTGCTAACAGATTTTTTTTTTTTTTAAATAAAATTTTGGGAGTGAAAAGGTGAGAGAACAAGTAAAAGCTCTAGGTGTGGCACATGCAGGTAGTGGTCCTGCACTGTTATAGGATAAGCACATTTATAGGATGAAGGGAAGATGCAGCTTGGGAGAAAGTACTCCAATGTGAAGAAAAAGAAAGTAATTGACAGACTCCAACCTCTGGAGGGACCCAAGGGGAAGGGATTAAGAACTCAGGAGGAATAGTAGGCTCTGGGACAGAAAAATGACAGAGACAGAGATGAGAATATAAAAGGTCAAAAATAAAAGATTTGAGGTGAGAGAAGGAATTTGGAGAAGTTGTTATTGATGAGTTTTATCCCAGCAGGGGCTCTTGGGGTTCAGTGAGGGTGGAGGGGTGCTGAAGGCTTGGGCAAAGAGGAGGAGGTTTGGAGCCACTTCTGGAAGGGATGTGGGAGGAGTCTGCAAGAAATGAAAGAGGTACCAAGTGGCAGGGAGTGGGCAGCAGAGGCAAGAGGTATGTAGATACATCACCACATTTGGGGTCTTTCTATAGCTATGCTCAGCTGCCTAGGAATGGAGGTGGAGAAGGCAGATAGGGTATGGGTGTGGTCCTGGGTGGAGGGTTTTCAAGGTGGGAGAAAGCAACCTGGGGTGATGACAATGTATGAGCAGGACAGGGCAGGACTGTCTATCTATATTTACCTTCGAGAGGGGATCTCCCAGGTAGATCTGCTCTTGAGCACCAAAGATTGAAAGGTGAGGAGACCAGCAAGTATAAAATCTGAGCCACAGCCTGTGGCTCCCACAGCCTGTAACTGAGACCCTAGGTTTATTTTTCCCCAGGAATCCTCCAACAGTCCTGAAACACCTGTAATGTTAAAGGGGCTGAGGAAAACTCTGTACACAGTTTTTATATTGACTTTGAGATGCTCTGGTTTGCATTCAGCCTTCACAGCAGGAAGTAGCCTGGGACACAGCTAGAATTTACCTACTTGACTTTAACTTGATTTTAACTGCCACAGAAGCTGCTGTGTAGTAACGATTGCAAACCACACGCCCTGTTTCCTGTGGAATTTTCAGCTCGAAAACTCCCCGCTGCTCTTGTGCATAGTTTCAGTCTTTATTTATTAGGAATTACACTGAGGGTGCCAGTTTTGGGAGCTCAGTAAATTTTACCAGCATCCAGAAAGGAGGAAAAAGACTAACATTAACACATCAAAACATGTTAGAAATTATAATTCTCCAGATTTCACTACAAAGAGGATTCCGTTTCAAATCTACTGCCCCAGGAGTGGTTTTGGTTGAGTAAGAACAATCAAATTGGCAGAGTTGTTCTGACATCACAATAATGCATCCAGGTTGGAAATTAATTTTCCTGGGAGGATTTTAGAAAGGCATGCCAGGCAGCTCAATAGCCTCAAGAAAGTTGGGGGTTCTGAGTTCTAATTCTGAACTTTCTATATAACTGCATGTCTTAGCAACTGGGAGCTTCTTGAGGCACACATTTATTCATCTTGTATCCCCAGAGCCTGGTATAAGGTCTGGCATATATTGTATACTTCATGAATCCATAATATACAATGAGTAATATAATATAGAATGAATCACTATTGGAGTAGAAATTAGCTGCCTATATGATATGATATTATATTTGCATTTGGTAGCATCATTTCCTGGCCCTGCCTTATTATGGAAAGGAAAACTGCCTTGGTAGTGGTGAATAAAAAGCCTTCATTCCAGAGGCAGACTGCTGGGAGAGTGTCCCTGCTGCATCGCCTGCTAGTCAAAGAGGCTCACTGAGCTACGATGTCCTCATATGTACAATGAACGCCTATAAAATGGGAACAATCTACCTGTACCTACTTCACAGGTTATCATGGGGGTGAAATGAGATAATAGAGGCAAAGTCCCTGGCATATAGCACAATCACAAAAATGCAAGGAAATTGGGAGTCTGTTAGCTGTTATTATTACCTTTTTTGCTAAACCTCTCAAAGATTCACTTTTCATCCCATTCTTGCAGCCTGAGATTTTCTGATGTGTACTGAACATGCAGGGTATCAATGTTCACAGAGAAGCTCTGAAGATCAGTGAATGTACAGAACCTAGCGTAGTATCCAGGTCATAATACATGCTTACTGAAAGGATGAATGTTGAAAGAAATTTGCTTTCAATTTCTGGCAATTAAAAAAGCATATAAATTAGTTCTATTAAGCGAGTGATTTAAAGATTTTCAGTGTACAATACAATTTTTGGATCCTTAGATTTAATAATACACTGAAATTAGTGAAAGTGTCCGGAGGTTGATGATTCTCGAATTGCACCACATAAGAACCTCTTGGTTAACTAAAAAATTCCTGGAGTTGGCTGGGCTTGGTGGCTCACGTCTGTAATCCCAGCACTTTGGGAGGCCGAGGCGGGTGAGTCACAAGGGCAGGAGTTTGAGACCAGCCTGATCAACATGGTGAAACCCCATTTCTACTAAAAATACAAAAATTACGTGGGTGTGGTGGCGGGTACCTGTAATCCCAGCTACTCGGGAGGCTGAGGCAGGAGAATTGCTTGAACCCGGAGGTGGAGGTTGTGGTGAGCCAAGTTCACACCACTGCACTCCAGCCTGAGTGACAGAGCAAGACCATCTCAAAAAAAAGAAAGAAAAAAAAATTCCTGGGTCAGATTCAGAAGATCTGGGCAGAGTGCAGCCATTGGCATTCTAAACCAATCCCCCAGATGGTTCTGATATTACACTTTAAGGGAGCTGACAGGCCTCCTTTGAGAAACTCCAGGGGTTACCTAAAAATGTGATAGATCCTCATCTAAATGCAAGAATCTCTTTATTCTTTTATTAGTTTTCCTTCTTGTTCTCACATGGGTAAAAGAATAACAGGAATGAATTTACCTTCAATTATAGATGGGGTTGGGAGATTCTGGGTCCAGGCAAGTTTTGGTGTTGTGCAAGCATGGATATGCTTAAAGGATTTGCTGGAAAGATCTGAAGTTATTTTGGCTCATGCCTGTAATCCCAGCACACTGGGAGGCCAACGCAGGCAGATCACTTGAGGTCAGGAGCTGGAGACCAGCCTGGGCAATATGGTGAAACCCAGTCTCTACTTTAACTGGTGTGGTGGCGGGCACCTGTAATCCCAGCTACTCGGGAAGCTGAGGCAAGAGAATCACTTGAACCCAGGAGGTGGAGGTTGCAGTGAGCTGAGATTGCACACTGCCCTCCAGACTGGGTGACAGAGCGAGACTCCATCTAAAAAAAAAAAAAAAAAAAAAAAAAATCTGGAGTTATTTGGACATCCATATGTCTGAAAAACATCCAGAAGGGCATTCTTTTGGATTGTTAAGCTAGGAGCCTGTCTGTTTCTCTAGTCTGACATTTCAGGAGTATTGTATTTTCTCCTCAGGATGAAAAGAAGAAATATTCTGCAACACCATTATAAATAATTCAAAATCCAAGAGAGCTTAATGTGAAACATAGGAATGTGACTTGCAGTCACACTCCAAGTCCAAGAAGAATGCATCTTGATCAGCATTAGAAGTATATTACTGGAAAATAAATGGTAGGTAGGCCCATCAGTCCGCAGGGGAGATGTCCTGTGTATTTTGATGATGGAGATCTCTAAGGATTTAAGCTCCCCGAATCTGGCCTCCACATTTAACCTCCAGTTGAGGTCATCGGTCTGTTCCATCACAACACGGTGTCGTACGGTATCGCTCTCCCCTCCTCACTAATCTGCTGTCGTAAATGTTGTCTTGAAAGGGTCTTAAGATTCAATTATTAATCAGAACCAATTTAACAGACTGCTGATGCCAGGAATGAAGTTTTTTTTTTTCAATCTGCAAAGCTGGGATAAGCTGATCAAGGAGAATGGTACAATTTCACGCGAAATACATTAAGCTTCCCACGCCAGACTAAAGAGCTTACTGAGGTTCACAAGAGTGCAGAGAAAGGTGTGTTTGGGTGGATACATTAATAGTCAATGGAGAGATGGAGAGTAATTATGAGAAATTATACACCATTGCAGGCATCACTTTATATATATATATATATATATATATATATATATATATATATATAT